>NW_013666266.1:375283-378679 GCF_000517525.1 Limulus polyphemus
ATAAAATCCATTTTTCATCACTGGTGTCAATTCTGTCCAAAAATGGTTCTTTGTTCAATACTGTATATATATATCTGTGTCAGTGTAAATTACTTGTACCTGATGATGACAAAACCTTGTCGAAACGTTGTACATTTGCTGTTATGTTAAACTTATATTAAAGTTTTTCTTCATTACCCATTCAAGCCGTCTCCAACCATTATTAGTCTAAAAGTGGGTTCCTCGTCATCCAATCTACTATTATAACTCACACTGGTGTAGACGGAACTCGGGGCTGAGAAAGGCTTCCTTTACTAATTTTGTTTTTCCTTTGGTTTTACATCGTTTAACAATTGCGTTGTAGGAATGTTTCGATTCGAAAAGCGTTTTATGTCTCCATTAATCGTGTGGGCATTGCACTGTCAAATGGTCGAGAATTTGCCTAGAACCAAATTTAAAGGAGCTAAATACGTCACTGGATGCTTCACCGTTCGTAGTTACAACACTATACCACTGTATTAACATATGGGTATCGTTCTTATAAAAAAAATATTAACCATCAGCTCTGAATGTGAACATAACCAAAATAACCGAGGCATAAAGGGGAGTTTATGAAAGAAACGGGACTGAATAGGTGATCATTTGACCCTCTAGCGTGAATTTTTATCTAGAATATTAGAGCTCTGTGTATAATTTATCATTTGTTTTGGGGTGAATCGTGATAGCCGACATAGTGTGGGCACGAACCTAATTATTTAGGCCTCATTTGAGATATCTTATTACCTAAAGAGAATTTCGTGTTAGAAATTCAGAACGCTGTAGAAACGAAAGCTTATTTATCAGCTTTAAACTTGAACATGATTCATAATTGATATGAAAAAAGACTGATCCCATTACCTACTCGTCTTCCCAGAATCTACAGAATTATAATAAATCTTTTCTGGACTTTATTTCTTTACGTTTTGAACCTCTGTTTGCAGATCGACTCCAAAACAAAACGCTCGCGCACTCGGCGTTCTATCACGTACGTACCCAGAACTACCAACACTCACGCATCTAAGCCTAATTCTCACGCTCACACACATCATTAATATACAAAATAATCTCACGTTTTTTTGTCAAATTGACAGCTTTTTATAACGCATTGTTGTTAGTTGAGTGGCTGGATCGAGATCAAACTTAGCATCATATTAACCCAACAAATGAAACAGATTGCACAATTTTGCTTTATTGAATAAAAGATTTTCTAAGGAACATACCCCAATCCCCTCTAAACCAGCGCTTCCCAAACATGCAGTTTTGCCGCGGTAATTTTTCCAGTTATTAAGTAATTTTGATTTGGTAATGTAAATTTATTATCAATTTAATAATTTTTTAAAATTTAAAAGTTGATTTATTTTTCCTTGATACACAGTATAACAATAATTTCTGTCTGTCTTAGTCAGGGGGGGGGGTGCCACTAGGCCTGCCATACGGACTTAATTACATGTGGCACAAAAGGTTTGGGAAACACTGATCTAGACGACGGCCGCCTTCGGCATTTGCCGAATTTTATTGCGCACTAAAATTTGATATTTTCAAAACTCTCACATTCTATTGTCGAAATTGGTTCCTACGCCAGGAGGCGCAAGAGAGAGTGTAACTATACCAAACTTAAAAGAAAACCTGTAAAAGTAAAGTAGAAAATTTGGGTGTCAACGGGGTCCAAAAATATGCCTTCCCGGGGTTTAAAAGAGCAGAATAATAATATTTTTTTTTCTTTCGGATGAATTGTTGTTTAAGCAAAGTCACATTAGGATATATATTTTGTCCACTGTGGGGAAACGAACCTCGGGTTTTAGCGTTGTAAATCCGTAGACTTACCGCTGTCCTACCGGAGGACTTTAAGGATGAGTAGATATTAATCGATCATGCTTGTCATAGGATATTATGTTAGGCCTATTATATTTCTAACGCTATATTATCAATCATTAGCAGAAACGACGCCCTACGGGCGACTGTTTGTGCTAGTAATCACTAATCATAGTATTCGTATTTAATTTTTAAAAAATTTAGAAAAGGTTAATATTTTCTAACAAATGATTTTTCTGGGAAGTACTGCACGGGAAAAATGTTCGGATATGTGCTGATATAAACTGTAATGTTTCATAATTAAAAGTAGTACCTTTTATTGAAAAAAATAACATTTTTTTTTTTAAGAACTCCATTTTTAGTACTATATTTACAAATTACATCAATAAAGATATAATTAAACCCTCACGTACAGTCCCAATGAAAGTTGTGTTCTTGTTGTGAGGAGAATACCCATATTTAAAATTGTGTTCTGTGTTAAAGAAATGGTTGTTGCACATTCCGTAGTTATTTTTCTAACTGTCTGAATCTTGAATACCCAATGTGTGAAATTGTTATGGATATTTGTTTGTGGTGCCATTCAATAGATGGCGCCACATTGTATTTTTTATATTTCGGACACATACATAGACACACACACATATATATATATATATATACACACATTAAGTCCACATTATAACAATTGATCATTGTTTAAACATATATTACAAATGTTTATTGTTTTATCTACTGACCTTTGTGGCTTTAAACCCATTTACAGACGTTCGAAGTAGTTTCAAGTTGGTGGGGGGGGGGGGTTACAGCCCGATATTCCGAAAGGTCATTGTTACGAAAACTGAACATTAAAACAATTGCACATGTAGGCCTAACATTCATCCAGGTTGTTCTATTACATAAACAGTAGTATGTGTATAATGTGATATTAGGGAAATAAGCCGATTACATTTTAAGGTATGTTTATGATATAATCATTCCAGAGACCTATATTATTGTTACCCGTAATTAAAGCGTTCTAATCTTTTGAAAAATTATGTGAAAATTCTTATCATAATAACAATAGAAACAAGATAAAGAAGTTCAATAAGAAAAATAAAGCAAACTCCAGTACTAGTGGCAGACATTTTATGGAATATCGGTTTGTCTCCGGTAGGGGTGTGTGTGTGTGGAATGATCCCTATTTTGAACTACGTTTATGTCAGGGTAGTACTGTAAATGTCATATACAGGAAGTTATTTCTAAGAACAACTTATAAAGACTAGACAATTGGCTATTTACGCTCTGTCCACTACATGGGCGCCCGCAGGAAGGGGCATTTGCCCCCTTACATTTCACACAAAAAATGCACGTATCATGATGTAAACTTAACATCGTAGTTAAATTAGATATTTTTAGCACTTTTGTTAAAACTGTAAATTTCTGTTTGCGTTTAAACACACATAACACGTATTTTAGTCTATTTACTTATACTGTAAAAGCTGATCCCCTACGTACATGTTTACCCCCCCCACACACACACACACACACGAAAATATTTCTGTGGGCGCCATGCTCCACTACGAAAGA
>NW_013666266.1:379578-386862 GCF_000517525.1 Limulus polyphemus
AGTATGTGGCGCAGGGTTGCAGCAGTCATCCAGGCATACGGTGGAGATCCCCGATATTGTCTTTTCGATGACTAATTATCAATGTGTGGGTCATGATTGACATTTTGTAATGTGATTTGACAATTCAATAACGTTTTTGAGCTTTCACTGACAATACTCATTAAAGATAATTGTAAGCGTGAAAACTGTCCATATTTTGATGTCATGATATGTAAATTAAAAATTGTTATTTTACGGTGATAATCTTGTTTTCTTGTGCCCAATAATGCATAATTTCATTTGATAAACACGTTTAGATTGAATGGTAATTTATAATCAGTCACAAGAACGTCGAATCTGAATCACTTGAAAAAAACACGGGGGTGCTTAACTTTTTTCCAGGTGATATATATATATAAAGATGAGATGTGTGTTTGTTTACACCCTAACTCCTCCGAGCCTATTGGACCAATTTCAACCAAAATTTGTATGTAATCACTATGAACTATGGGGAATGTCCTAAAGAGGTCAAAATTGAACTTAACCCTATTTCCATTTTGTAAAGCCCGTTGGTTAATTACTCCCAGCCTATTGAGTCAATCTCAAACAATCTTAGCAGGTTGATGCTTTAGACAACATTGAATATTCTAAAGGGATTCAAGATCAAAGTATGAAAGTTGCTGGATTGTTTCTCAAACAACCATGATTTTCTCATGGTCAATGAGACGTAGGGTGGGATCACCTCAAAATCTTTATTTGTTGATATGTTGTTTATGAAGAAGCTTTGTTATGATTTTAAAATTTTGAGATAAAGTTTATGTTCAAGTTAATACTTTGAAGTATAAGATTGCTGTTAAATTTACATTGTTTTAATTAAGCATATACATTCCCAGCCAATTGACGGGTGTTTCAGCTTGTTTAATCAAAATAAAACCCATACAAACGGAGTTGTTTGAGTTAAGTCTAATATGCTGACGTAAATATCGGTTGATAACTTTGGTTCATGTCCTTAATTATGGTAATTCCCATAAGATCAGTATTGAGAGATATTCTGTTTCATATACATTTATATAATATATTTATATATTTATTTTCTTCTTTCTTTATGCTTCTGTTCAGTGATAGTTATTTTTTACTTCTTCCATGTTAGCCCCCTAGTGGCACAGCGGTATGTCTGCGGACTAATAACGCTAGAAACCGGGTTTCGATACCCGTGGTGGGGAGAGCACAGATAGCCAATTATGTAGCTTTGTGCTATAGAGTCTTTGACCAAAAATTAAACGTCTTAATCCAAAGTGTCCACGAACTGTTGTTCTGGTGAACAAAGAGACAAGCTAACCGCACTTGCCACCTGGTGAGTGGGTTGTAGTTATTATACCTCCATAGCTGAAAGTGGAGATCATTTTTAGGGGCATATCACGGCTCGAACCTCGGACCTTCCGACCCGCACCCCTGCGTACTAGCAATTAGGTCACTTGCGCCCCAGTTGTTAATGGTCAAATGACACTTAATGAAACTAACAATGAAACATAAGGGTATTTTATTTGTGAAGGGTGATTTATTTCACAATTAAATAAATCTTCGGCAGATAATAAATTATTTGCTAATTTATCTTGATATTGTCAAAACTAGTGACGTCATTGCGATAAAAGCACTACTTTCAATCGACATATAATTAACCACGTGTTTTTTTTACTGTAAAAATGAACTGAAATTCCTGATTTCAGTTTGATTGTCGTTATTGAAATGTGAAACAAATAGGACATGATAAGACCTTCCAGTGGATCAGCGGTAAGTTTCCAGAGTGTAGCTTTGTGCTAAAACACCACCAACAACAACAGACATTATAAGCTTCCATGCGCTCTTGATACTGAAGAGGCGGATGTTTAAAGCAGCGTTCTTCTCGTACATGTTTACTCTTTTATTCCAAAGGGACTACTGTGTGTATAGCCTCTAAACCTTGTTTCACTATTCATTGAAATGAAAAAAGGGGTTAACTTTAGTGTATACTGTAAACAGGATTTACGCTGGTTTTGTTTATAACTACAAGGATTTGAACTGTGTTCATTTTTAAGTGTTAAATAAAAAATAAAAACACGTGCCGTATACAAGCTCCATAACGCGCGTGCAGTGGAGCAGTGCTTCCCAACCTTTTTCCAACCGAGTGTCAGTTCCGATCCCAAAATTTCACGGACTGCTTGGTACAGTATTAACTTTTTTAAAGTAATTATAAGTTACTGTGTAAAACAATATACTTCAGTAGCTACATTTTAAAATACACTTTTTTTAACCGTCTTGTGTAGAAGACCCGAGGACCATTAAATAACCAGAAAGATAGGCTTAACATTTAAGAAGATATAGCGTTTAGTTTGGTTTGAATTTCGCGCAGACTACACGAGGGCTAACCGCGAGGTCATCCCAGGCCTCTCGCGTTCAGATTAATGATATAAACACGTTGCAAGCTAAAATATAAAAGAAATATTTACATAGCCTGATGACAAAAGCAAACAAATTGGGTGTTGGGTATCAAAGTGATCCAGTCCTCTTGTTTTATTAAAATGCCTTT
Source organism: Limulus polyphemus (assembly GCF_000517525.1). NCBI lineage: Eukaryota > Metazoa > Arthropoda > Merostomata > Xiphosura > Limulidae > Limulus > Limulus polyphemus. Next base: position 382,124 of record NW_013666266.1, read on the forward strand.
TAACTTTGTTTATTTATTACCTACAATTAATAGAATGACTCTTCAAGATTACTCTGTCATTCATTTCTTCAAGGTAGGTAATTATTCCTTTCGTTTCTCGAATAGATGTCAAAATCGGACAGTAGAGGGCCATCAACTAACAATGTTTTAATATCCAGTGAACTTTAGCATTAAAGAGCTGTCCAAAGTCTCTGTTTTAATGCCATAGTTCAAGGTATGTCTGTTTTAGTGTTATAGTTCAAGGACTTTCTGTTTTTAGTGTCATAGTTCAAGGTCTTTGTTTGAGTGTCATAGTTCAAGGTCTTTTTAGAGTCATAGTTCGAGGTTTTTCTGTTTTTAGTGGCAGAAACTCTGATAAGGAGTAAGCGAAATACAATATTTTGTCCATTCCCGTTTTTTGCCTCCTTGGAACACGTCCAGTGGCTTAGAATCAGAATTTCTAGGACTGTTGGTCTTTCTTCTTATAATTGTGGACAATCAAAATGACTCTCGATGAACTGCATCTAGAAATCGAATCGACAACTGATATCTAGTAACATACGTAGGGTGTTTAGTTTTAGTTGTTCTATAGTTTTAATTCGATACTAGCCGCAGTAGTTTTTATACTCTGCTCTTGAACTTTCCTTGTTCTATCAGATGCTTTAAATTTTCTGGAAAGAAAGTTACTAAAATTTTACAAACCTTTGCTACGATATGGCAGTAGCTTCTTTGTTTGTCAAAATTTAAAGTAGCAAGATTACGTTATTTGAAACGATCTTTTCTTGGGTTGGCCTATGTATGTGTCTGTGTACATGTCACTTTATAAACAATGTTATTAAGTGTGCAGGATTTTTCTTAAATCTTAGCCATTGGTCTTATCAAATCACTTTTTTAGATCTGTATGGATTGTTAATATTGAAAGCTGAACCAGTATGTATATCTTTAGGGTTTTACATGACGTAGAAATTCCAACCAGATTATCTAATCATTTGACGGAGACGAGTAGTTACAAAGCTCGTCCAAGAAAGGCATAACCCTTGGAGCAGTGTTTTCGTATGGTGGTTTCTTGTTGTTGTTGTCCTCTCATAATCCTGTGAGTCAAACTTTACGAAATGTCTTAGTAAGCACAAAGTTACACAATGGGCTATCTGGTATCGAAACCCGGTTTCCAGCGTTGTGAGTCTGCATACATGCCGCTGTACCACTGGGGGGGGGGGGTACGAATAGCCATTAGACAATAGAAGTTCTTGGATGTCCATCCAGGTTTGTATCTTACTATCCGAAACGTCGATTAGAATTAAAAATACATAATACATTTGAAGTTGTTTGTCGGGTATGAAAGTACGAAACACACCGTATTTTTTGTTCCGAATCTTAGGTTGATCTGCAACGATAAATATATTCTCAACTCGCAAATTAAAAAAACAGAAAAACAACGTATTCTTCTTAGGTTGATCTGCAACGATAAATATATTCTCAACTCGCAAATTAAAAAAAAACAAACAGAAAAACAACGTATTCTTAACTTAAAACTTATCTGAGAACAGTTATTTATTCTCTATTTCTAAAAGCACTTGTTGCGATTATTTTTGTTTCCCGGTATTCTTGCTGTGAACTGTAATAACAATAAAGAGACGCCCCCTGCATAGCTTACCAGTATCTCTTGCTGTGAACAGCAATGATAAAGAGACGCCCCCTGCATGTCAATAGCTCCCTTTTCATCTTTGTAACCAACTTGAAATATTCCCGAATGAAAACTGATAGGAACTGAAGTGTCTGTAAGAGAATGATAATAGATTATCTTGATAAACTTGTCCTAAAGATGGTTTTATCTAATAGTGGTAATACAATACTTTCTTTTGTACATTGTGAGTTACATTCACAAGCATATGCGATAAAAAACTATTAGCGTCCAATACCTTCCATCGTTCTTTATCAAATTAATACTGAGTGCTACCAGTACACCAGTTTTTATGTAATAGAGAAAAGACAATCGTAGAAGCTTTAATCACGTTATTATTAGATTATAAACTACATTTTGTGTTTGGAGTTTAAAATCAACAAATTGCTTCTGTACATCTACCGTTAGTTTACTTTTGTAAAAATGAAGTTTTCGTTACGATGATTTCCCCGAAAGGAAGCCGAAGGCGCCTAGGAGGTCACCTGTTTTTAACCACTCGCACCGCTATACAGTAGTGTGTTGTCTGTCAGTCAATCAGTAGACAATAAAATGACGTAGTGTGCTGTCTGTCACTCAGTCACCAGACAATAAAATGACGTCACGTAAGGGACGCTTAAAGTCAGTAAGACGTGAGCATGCCATGAATCACGAGAAGAATTATGCACTGATCTTAAAACTTCAAAAGCAAGAAATACGAATATTTGTTACAGCTAATTTTGGTTTTACTTATTCTTGAAACAGAACACTTTCGGGGACCCTGCGGAAGTACATCTAGTTTTATACGCCTTTTATATGTTTATATAACATTTGTTTTTATATACGTAAAATATTGTTTTCTCAGCGCTAACAGGGCCGATCGTGAGCTGCAGTAATTAGCGTGTCGGGCCCTAGATCTGAGGCTTCAGCGTTCAAGACCCGTTAGCGTACCAAAAAAAAAAAAAAGGAAAATTGCGATTTGCACTTTAGAGCCGTGGGTGCGTTATAAACGTGACAGTCCAATCCCGCTACAAGAGTAGCCCAATAGTTGGAAGTAGGTACTACTTATCAGCCGCCTTCCCTCTCTAGTCTAGTCAGGACCATCCAGAGGTTAGAGTGGGCCCAAGGTAAACTTAAAGTATGAAAGACTTTATCTATGCTGTACGAAACAGTTTTGAAAGTTAGTTAATTAATTAACCTTCAAACTAATTGATTAACATGGTGGTTTTTCACATAAAACGAGATAAGTTCCTCCGAGCTGGCACCTCACCGAATACCAGTTAATTCTCAAAGACAGTTTTAAAATATATTTTATATTTTAGGGGTTCTTATATTATTCACATTCTTTGTTTTTCTCGACCAATTCTCATTTTCTTATCACATTGACTAAACAATAATTTATATTTTATTGAATTGGGGCCCGGATCAAAATGCCCCGTATGCAAAAGCATATCTTTTGAGTAGTAAGACTTATGGTTAGGGTATTCGACTCGCAATCCGAGGGTCGTGGGTTCGAATCCCATTCCTGATCATGTTCGCCCTTTCAACCGTAGAGGCGTTATAATTTGATAGTCAATCCCACTATTCGTTGATAAAGAGTAGTCCAAGAGTTGACGGTGGGTGGTAATGATTAGCTGCCTTCCTTCTAGTCTTTCACCGCTAAATTACGGACGACAAACAAACTTTTAACAGGTTTGCGCCAATTCCCGCCTCCTGAAAAAACAAACGCAGCACGTGCATTTGTAGATACACGTACATAAAGCCGATATGTGAAAAGTAAGTCCGCTAACTGGAAGCATAACTCTTACGTGTTTTTTTTCAGTCCGAAAATACGATTGTTCGAATACAGCGCCCTGTGTAGGAAAATGATCATTCGTTGGATTTATAACAATAGCGTTGAGTCAATTAATGATCATTCGTTGGATTTATAACAATAGCGTTGACTCAATAAATGATCATTCGTTGGATGTATAACAATAGCGTTGACTCAATAAATGATCATTCGTTGGATTTATAACAATAGCGCTGAGTCAATAAATGACCATTCGCTGGATTTAAAACAATAGCGCTGAGTCAGTTAATGACCATTCGTTGGATTTATAACAATAGCGCTGAGTCAATAAATGACCATTCGTTAGATTTATAACAATAGCGTTGAGTCAATAAATGATCATTCGTTGGATTAAACGTTGTTGTAAACTCCAATAACACGCAACAATATCCTTTTAAAAGACGTTCTTCTGGGAGTTCATTGTTGTAAACTCCCAAAACATGAAACAATATCCTTTTAAAGGAAGTTCTTCTGGGAGTTCATTGTTGTAAACTACCAAAACATGCAACAATATCCTTTTAAAGGAAGTTCTTCTGGGAGTTCATTGTTGTAAACTCACAAAACATGAAACAATATCCTTTTAAAGGAAGTTCTTCTGGGAGTTCATTGTTGTAAACTACCAAAACATGCAACAATATCCTTTTAAAGGAAGTTCTTCTGGGAGTTCATTGTTGTAAACTCCCAAAACATGCAACAATATCCTTTTAAAAGACGTTCTTCTGGGAGTTCATTGTTGTAAACTCCCAAAACATGCAACAATATCCTTTTAAAAGACGTTCTTCTGGGAGTTCATTGTTGTAAACTCCAAAAACATGCAACAATATCCTTTTAAAAGACGTTCTTCTGGGAGTTCATTGTTGTAAACTCCCAAAACATCCAACAATATCCTTTTCAATGATGTTTTTGTGGAAGTTCGTAGCTATAAACCCCATGATCGAAACTCGTGTTTGTGTGTCGAATCGTTATCAATAGACGGGGGTTGGACTCCAAGGATATTGAATCTACTTTGATTTATTGTAGACATGAGTTAGTTTTCAATGAGGCTCGTATCAACATTTATAAATTCCTCTTGAATGTCACAATGGTGTATCAAGAGTTATAAATTCCCCTTTAATGTCACAGTGGTGTATCAAGAGTTATAAATTCCCCTTTAATGTCACAATGGTGTATCAAGAGTTATAAATTCCCCTTTAATGTCACAATGGTGTATCAAGAGTTATAAATTCCCCTTTAATGTCACAATGGTGTATCAAGAGTTATAAATTCCCCTTT
>NW_013666266.1:387673-400987 GCF_000517525.1 Limulus polyphemus
GGTGTATCAAGAGTTATAGATTCTCCTTTAATGTTACAATGGTGTATCAAGAGTTATAAATTCTCCTTTAATGTTACAATGGTGTATCAAGAGTTATAGATTCTCCTTTAATGTCACAGTGGTGTATCAAGAGTTATAAATTCTCCTTTAATGTTACAATGGTGTATCAAGAGTTATAAATTCTCCTTTAATGTTACAATGGTGCATCAAGATTCAAAAATGCATGTATAATGCAAGTTTTCTTCAGGTGTGCGTGAATAAACTCTTTAATCCCCCCCCCCCATACTGCAAAATAAGTGAGCTGAAAAAATCATTCGGTTAACTTTACATATGGTCCACCTTATATTTCTGTAAAGCTGAAGATAAACCAGTGTGTTTTGAAACTAATTGGGTTTAGCTTTAAAGTATAAAAGAACAGAATGATAACATAGAAAAGTTGAAACCACTGTTTTTAGTTTAAAACAAGTGCTTGGTGGGCGTTTTTACTTCACAGTTTATACACATGCACACATCGAATCAGCCTTTGATGCCGTGACGTCATAGTGCACGTGTGGCACAACAGTCTGTTTTCCCATTAAAAAAAAATAAACATCTTAGCAGTTAAAATTATTTAGTTTCGGTGTTCGATAAGTTAAAAAACAAAAACAGTTATGTATGGCATGGGTGTTTCGTTGCACAACTGTAACATAATACGGGGCGGGACAAAAACTACCAACTGACGACGTACACATCTACTGTACTAGGTGGAGGAAAATCTCTGTGTTAAGAATTAAGTTTAGATGGTGTACATATTTTTTTGTTGGTGTGGCTCCATCAGTAACACAAATCTGGGGTCCAAGGTTCGAGCCATGATCCTACTGAACACACTCCGCACTTTCAGTTAAAAAGCAGCAATCAATCTAGTTATTTAAAAAAGAGTCAGCGGGTGCTGCCATCTCTATGACCAGTATTTCTAAGTCGAGACGGCTATATTTGAATTGTAGGGGTGTGACAGTTTATCTAATGTGTCACGTAAGGTGGCGTTCAGGTTGAACATTAAAAATGTTATTTCTTTTGGCTCGTCTTGTTTTTATAGCAGTTAGTTCTAAGTCGAGGCAGCTGTACTTGAATCGTAGGGGTGTCCGACAGTTTATCTAATGTGTCACGTAAGGTGGCGTTCAGGTTGAACATTAAAAATGTTATTTCTTTTGGCTCGTCTTGTTTTTATAGCAGTTACTTCTAAGTCAGACGGCTGTACTTGAATCGTAGGGGTGTCCGACAGTTTATCCAATGTGTCACGTAAGGTGGCGTTCAGGATAAACATTAAAATATTATTTCTTTTGGCTCGTCTTGTTTTTATAGCAGTTAGTTCTAAGTCGAGACGGCTGTACTTGAATCGTAGGGGTGTCCGACAGTTTATCCAATGTGTCACGTAAGGTGGCGTTCAGGTTAAACATTAAACATATTATTTCTTTTGGCTCGTCTTGTTTTTATAGCAGAGTAAGTGGTAGAACTTTTTTAGCTTAAATACTCTCATTTAAATATATATATATATATATTTTTTTTTCTATCTTGCAACCGACATACACGTCCTCTGACCACGCAAGAACAGTTCTCAGAAAATATTGTTATTACTGTATTTGGTAAGTCGTCAGAATACGGTATTTCCAATGTTTACTTTGGCATTAGTCCACAAGTTTGATAATATCCGAGTAGAAAAATATTTAACGATAAAATGTTTTTTACTCCCCGTCGAGATAAACAGATATATATATATATATATATATATGCGCCCCCTAACGACGCCATTAGAAAACGAGGAGAAAAACAATTGCAGCCTGCGGTGCTGCCCTACTAAAAGTAAACACTGGTATACGCCCCCTCTCTCTCCCTCGGCAACGCGTACAAGTGCTTATCTCGTAAAAGTTTTTATCTTTTCATTAGTTAGCAATAAATACTAGAAGAGGCCAGTACTTGTTTTGAGCAGGAAATCGAATTTGACTGATACACACATTTTTCAGTGAGTCTTGCACAACCATAGCTGAGGTTAGTTCAAGTAGGTTTTGTCCACGGTTATCAATAGATATATTCTCGACATGTAAACGTTTATCAGTCCAATGTATTTGGATCTTTGAGTTTATTGTAAAAGACAAGACTCGAAAAGGTAAACATCGGTCGTCCGTTAGCTGCACGAGTTTGGGACATGTTACATGTATAGATTTGTTAGAAACTAGTATAGAACACAGGTAAACATCGGTCGTCCGTTAGCAGCACGAGTTTGGGACATGTTACATGTATAGATTTGTTAGAAACTAGTATAGAACACACACGTTATGTTTACTGATTTTTACAGCCAGTTTGACTGTAAAAAAGCTTCATATTTATTTGTATATTTTGACAGTTATAACGCTAGAAACCAGCTTTCGATACCCGCGATAAGCACATGAAACATAGCCCATTTTATTGTCTTGTGCCTAACAACAAACACTATCTATAGCTAGTAACAAGTTAATCTCATGTTAAATTACATACTTTTATTGACATCGTAAACCTCGCTATAATTATTATAACGATGTCATACATGACATCATGACCATTGTAATGACGTCATAAGTTCTATTCTAATGACACCTCTATCATTAGGACAATATTTTACCTTAAGCCTCGTGTTTGAGTCACTACGCCCCTAGTATCACACGAAATATTCCAGAATAAATGTTAGTTATTAAGCACAAAGCTACAAAATGGACAATCCATGCCAAGCCAACCACGGGTATCGAAACTCAGTGTTTAACGTTTTAAGTCCTCAAACTTACCGCTTAGCCATTGGGGGAGGGGGATTGAATAGTTTGTGACAGCGTTTTTAGATCTAACTCAAAGATTGTGACAGCACTTTTAGATCTTGTGGTATTCATATACACTCCTCTCCAACAGATAATTTCTAAAGTATCCGCAAAATGTAACTTCCGGAAATGTTACACGGAAAATAAAACGGACACAAGTAACTTCCGGAAATGTTATACGGACAATAAAACAAACACAAACAGTAAAGAAACAAAACAGAAGTGAACAAATAAATATACTTCCACAATCTTTAAGTTATCTAAAAGTGCTGTCACAATCTTTGAGTTATCTAAAAGTGCTGTCACAATCTTTGAGTTAGATCTAAAAGTGCTGTCACAATCTTTGAGTTAGATCTAAAAGTGCTGTCACAATCTTTGAGTTAGATCTAAAAACGCTGTCACAATCTTTGAGTTAGATCTAAAAGTGCTGTCACAATCTTTGAGTTAGATCTAAAAGTGCTGTCACAATCTCTGAGTTAGATCTAAAAGTGCTGTCACAATCTCTGAGTTAGATCTAAAAGTGCTGTCACAATCTCTGAGTTAGATCTAAAAGTGCTGTCACAATCTCTGAGTTATACCACACCCACAGCTGAAAGTGTAGAGTATCACGTTTCGAATCTTGGACATTTCGACTCACAGCCCCAAACGATAACGACCAAGCCACGCCCGACCCAAATTACCGAACGTGTATTACTGTAATGAACAGAATGTTGTGCATGTGATTTTTTTTTTTCGGGAGGTATTCTAATGAACCCAATTAACCTCACCTTTAAAATGTTGGTTATAATACGACTAACTAATAATTTATAATGAAGGCTCATCACAATAAAAAACCGGGTTTTGATACCTGTGATGGGCACACCACAGATAGCCCATCGTGTAACTTTGTGATTACAAATAAATAAACAAAGTTCTTTATTGAAAAATATCTACAAAAATGTATAATTGTGCAAAGTTTTAACTGTTAGATCATCTTGTTTTGATATCGTTCACTACACTGAAGTCCACATACTCCACCATATTGATTTGTTTTGTTATTTTTGCTTTATTGAAAAAAAAACAAAACACAACTACATAATGACTTATCTGAGCTCTGTTCATTTTCAGTTCCAGAAGAAAACCAACGTGAAGGAAAACAAAGTGAATTTTTGTTATTATTATTATGTTGGGCACAAAATACTGCTGCTTCCTTTCTCTAAAATCTAGTGGTTAAGGTGCTCGACTCGCAATCTGTGGGTCGGGGATTCGAATCCCCGTCACACCAAACATGCTCGCCTTTTCAACCGTCGGGGCGTTATAATGTTGTTATATTCGTTGGTAAAGGAGTAGCCCAGGAGTTGGCTGTAGGGGGTGATGACTAGCTGCCTTCCCTCTAGTCTTACATTGCTAAATTAGGGACGACTAGCGCAGATAGCCCTCGTGTAGCTTTGCGCGAAATTCAAAACAAACACAAACTCTAAAGGGGGCGGTTTTCAGATAAGAATATTGTTGTGGACAAAAGAATAAATCTATCAGGATCTTCATAATCCTGATAACAAACACGTGATTACTATTGTCTCTGGAACAGAAACACACTGTCAAGAGACCACAGCATCTGATATATGTGAAGTGGAGCTTTAAGATAACGTCGTCTATTGTTTGCAGAGAGTTTAGACGTCACAAGATTTGCTCAGATGGATATCTATAAAGACTGAGAAGGCGTCAAGTTTTTGAGTGATGAATGGTGTGACGAGGAGAAAACAGATCAGGAAGGCACTCATTGTATGATTTCTAAACTTTTCCGGTACGGTGCGAAATTTGAACCCGTGATTCTGCTAATCGGGCTTATGCTGTATCCAGCCGATTTGTCAAGTTTCGAATGTTTAATTTTTCGGCTTCTAACTTTATGAGGTTACCAAGAAGTTGGAAGTCTGTTTGTAAAGATTAGGACCTGTAATATTTACGTTTGTTTGTTTTGTGGAAATTGTCGATTTTAAGTGGTTTTACTAAAGAAGGTTTAGTGATGGCATATCTTATGAAATCAGAATTTCATGAGTTGGTTTGTTCAGGTCCTTGAGAGCTAACCATCCATTTACAACAGACCCGTGTTTTAAAAAGAATGTTACTCTTAACAGTCGGTTAACAAGAGACTCGTTTTTTTACAAGAATGTTGCTGCTAACCGTCCGTTTACGACAGGCTCATAACCGTTTATAACATTACAACAGACTCGCATTCTCCAAGAATGTTACTGCTAACCACCCATTGCCAAGAGACCTGTGTTTTATAAGAACGTTTTTGCTAACCGTCTGTTTAGAACAAATCTGTGTTTTCCAAGAATGTTGCTGCTAACCATCCCTTTTCAAGAGACCTGTGTTTTACAAGAACGTTTTTGCAAACCGTCTGTTTAGAACAAACCTGTGTCTTCCAAGAATGTTGCTGCTTACCACCCATTGTTAAGAGACCCGTGTTTTACAAGAACGTTTTTGCTAACCGTCTGTTTAGAACAAACCTGTGTCTTCCAAGAATGTTGCTGCTAACCATCCATTGTCAAGAGACTTGTTTTACAAAAATGTTTTTGCTAACGGTCTGTTTAGAACAAACCTGTGTTTTCCAAGAATGTTGCTGCTAACCATCCATTGTCAAGAGACCTGTGTTTTACAAGAACGTTTTTGCTAACCGTCTGTTTAGAACAAACCTTTGTTTTATAAGAATGTTGCTGCTAACCATCCATTTTCAAGAGACCTGCGTTTTACAAGAGCGTTTTTGCTAACCGTCTGTTTAGAACAAACCTGTGTTTTCCAAGAATATTGCTGCTAACCATCCATTGTCAAGAGACCAGCTTTTTACAAAAACGTTTTTGCTAACCGTCTGTTTATAACAAACCTGTGTTTTATAAGAAAGTTGCTGCTAACCATTCATTTACAAGAAACTCGTGTTTTCTAAAAGTATTGTTGATAAACACCTGTTTATAACAGACTCGTATTTTCCAAGAATGTTACTGCCAGCCATCCGTTTACAACAGACACGTGTTTTCCAAGAGCGTTGCTGCTAACCGTCCATACAGTGTTTTGTTAAGTTTTTCTCCATGTGTTTTTTAACAAGTGGTTTTGTTAAGAGTATCACTTACTGTCTTTGTTCTTCGAGGAACTCGGCCCTGTGGGAGAACTGTCTTCGATTCCTCACAAGTGCGGGAAACTTTATAACACTCTCCAACAGTGAGAGATTTCCTACGTAAAGTAACGACGACTGGTAATATATTTACCACTTCTGTTCACAAGTGTTTTTAGTTCCTAAGCCTGACAAAATGTCCTTTTTTCTCTTCCAATTAATGATAGACTTTTTTAAAATTTGATAGTTGCTGGGTGAGCATTTTAAGAGTTTTACAAGTCACATAGATTGAATTATTAACAAAAAAATCGTGTGTTTCCAGCATAGCACCACGTTGTGGCTGAGCCCCTAACGACAACTGCTAGAAGATAACAGTTCGTATTTTGACCCTTGGAGTACAATTGGAACTTGTTTGCTATAAACCGAAGCACTTGAGTTTAAGAAGGTTTCTACTGAAAGAAAACTGTTACTAAAGTTGCTGACCACAGATTTTAGAAGAATTTTAATGTCCGGGTGTTTTTTTTTTTAGTTTTAGTTATCTGCATTTGTGAGAGTTATATGCTAAACAAAATTAGTAGATATGATTTTTTTTTCTGTAATATTATATATGTGTAATGCCAAAAACAGATAAGCGCCATCTATGATGAAAAACAATTATAAAGTTTAGAAGTTTAACAATATTCACTATTTTGGATTAATGCCGATCTTTCATTTCCTTGTATATTTAGTCATGGAAATAATATTTATTCTAGGGCTTATGCTTAGAAAACAAAGTAAAACGTAACTTTTCCCCTTAAGTTGAAATACTTCTCATTAAGATCTACAGAACATTTTAGTTTTATTAGGCTTAACACAACAATCTTGAGTGTTGGTCATTTCTCCAGCGTGGAACAAGATTGGTATCTCACTAAAGAATGTTGTATTTTTTACAGAAATCTCTGGACTGTGCAGACCACCACAGCGAAATGAAACAAGCTCGGGTAAGATTGCTTACACTAAAGCTCGTAATGTTTCTGTCGGGTCCCTTGGAAAGCTCCGGATGGAACTTGGGAGTAGGCCGAGTACCACGCTGGGTTCACATGGGACAAGCTTGTGAACACAGCTGGTGGTATCTCAGTGTAACCCCAAAATGGACATCACCTTACACCTTACTGGAAGCCTTAATTCAAATAATCTTCATTGTATAGTCCTCAAACATAACGGAATGTTGTAATGACTTGTGGTATCAAGAGAACACTGTTTAACCGTGAAGTTAAAACCCTTAATAGATAAGTTACAAGTAATTCTGCAGTTTTTTTGTAATGTTGAACTACGTTAGTCAGAGACAACTGACGATATATGGAGAACAACTAGTGTATAGCTATGTATACGGTACCATTTTTTCGCCACATTTATTTTATTAATATTTAATTTCTTAAATTTCGACCGTAATCAGTGGCATCTTAAGGCACGGGCTAACTGGGCTGTAGCCCAAGGCCCCGAACCTTCCAGGGGCATCCATCCCAAATATATTGTCTGTATTTATTTTTTATTTTTAAGTGTGGATTGGGACACAATTCACACTTAGCCCAGATCCCTCCTAATTTTATTCCACTCACCCAATGTCTCACTTTTTGTAAGAGACATTGAACGTTAATGTTATACAACTATAGGATATGAATGTTATACAACTATAGGATATGAATGTTATACAACTATATTATATATGATCAAATCTCAAGCGCTGTTGCGAAGTTACACACAAAACACAAGACGGTATACAGTTTTGGTGGAAGGATGACATACGTCACAGTCTCCGTTTTGACAAGGAATTACATTTATTGAGTCGATTCAAGTATGAGCTTTTAAGTTTTAGTTTCAGTTTGGCCGTACTAAGTAGAACATACAATCCAACTTTACTCGGGGAACTAATCGAAAAACAAGTTTCACGTATCGGTTATCAAGGGATTTGTGATATACTGGCATGGAACGGAGAAGAGTCGCCAAGATTTGTGATATACTGGCATGGAACGGAGAAGAGTCGCCAAGATTTGTGATATACTGGCATGGAACGGAGAAGAATCGCCAAGATTTGTGATATACTGGCATGGAACGGAGAAGAGTCGCCAAGATTTGTGATATACTGGCATGGAACGGAGAAGAATCGCCAAGATTTCGGGTTATCAAGTGATTTGTGATATACTGGCATGGAACGGAGAAGAATCGCTAAAAAGGGGGATAGGGGCACAGCCTCCCGGACACTGCGATTATAGACAAAGCTACCTCCTAATCTGAATTTAAGTTTGAAATCATTTTTGGGGGATAAAAACCTACGCAAATGGATATTGTACATTAAGAGCGCCACGCCCTTGAGCAATGTTTAACCTTGACAACTTAGGTGTTATTATGCTATTCATGATGTTGTTTTTGCTGCGCAAAGCTACACAAATGGCGATCTACACCTCGCAGAGACTCGAACCGCGGATTTAGCGTCGTAAGACTGTAAACTTACCATTGTCCCACGTGCGACGTGCTGATCATAGAGGTTCGTGACCACTTCAGAGGAGTAAGTTATCGCCTCCAGTTGTTTGTTTGTTAGTTTTAGAATATCGCACAAAACCGCATAAGCCGTGTAGATCTCTCTTGTTCAGTAAATTTTACACTTACATTGTAGTTTGTACCCTAGTTGTATTTGTCTACGTGTAGTCGTCCTTGAATTTGAACTGTTAGGTTACAGAAAAGGTAGTCAACAGTACTGAATCTTGTGTAGCCGAATAGTATAATGCAATTGTCACTCATATAGCTCACTCATGGTCCCTAAGGTGCGGAGCTCGTTTATTTTTATTTATTTTTTTGCGGCAACGGAACGCAAACCATGAACCCTCGGACTCACAGTCCAGGCAATCTAACCACTAGGCCACGCGTGGTCTATTGAAACAGTGAATGGCAGGGGACGTTTTAGGCTTAAGTATCCATATCTAGTGATAGTGTTTAGATTTTATTCACATACGAAGCTTGCAAAAAAAAGGGGTTAAATCTGGTAGGTGGCGTATCCCTGCCACTAGGTGAGTCCTAGTTATTCAAATATCTCTCTTGTCGGGTACATTTAACACTCTTAAATAGAAATATCATGTTTCTCTGTTTTATACGAAATGATTTTTGTTTTGGTGTTGCTGTCTTCAAACTGCTTTAAAACATTATAGTTCGTATTCTGGTTTTGTTATTTTTCAGCGCAAAGCTAAACAATGGGATATCTGTGCTCTACTCACTGCGGGTATCGAAACCAGAATTTTAGAGTCAGAAGCGTGCAGACTTACCGCTGATCCACAGGGGGAGGGGGCTGTGTTATATGAATAATAAATGTATAAATCAGAGGTGGGGTTGAAGTGTTTAGTAAGTAGTTTATCCTAAATTCTTGATTTAACGATAGTGAATTGGGTTTTGTTTATTAAGTTTACCTTTTCCTCATGAAATTACTAATGCATGTGACAAAGAATAACCTTCATTAAGTTTTATTATACCATAAGTGTCAAATTGAAAATTTCCACTTGTGATTTTTAATATTAGTTTCTATTAGAAGGATGTTATGTTTTGGCAGGTCTCTCATCACCATAGTAACTCAGTTCTAACTATAACTATATTTATTGCAGGTCTAGATAGGCTTTTCATCGTAATAATCATACAACTCGTATTAATGTTAGGTTTAAATAGGTTTTTCGTCCCCCATAGTAACATGTCTCGTACTGTATGAATGTTAGATAAGTCATTTATCACCATAGTAACCCAGTTCTTACTATAACAATGACAGACTCAGTTCTTACTATAAGAATGATAAGTTTAAATAGGTCTCTCATCACCATAGTAACTCAGTTCTTACTATATAAACGATAGGTTTAAATAGGTCTCCCATCATCATAGTAACTCAGTTCTTACTATATAAACGATAGGTTTAAATAGGTCCCATCACGATAGTAACTCAGTTCTTACTATATAAACGATAGGTCCCATCACCATAGTAACACAGTTCTTACTATATGAATGCGTTACTCATTTCCTATTATACTGTGGTTAGCCTTACATAGGCCTCTTTTCCAGTTTGTTAGGTTTAAATACGCCTGTTTCTCTGCGTGTCACTCAGTTCTTGCTATACGGTTGTAAGGTTTAAATAGACCTGTCTACCAGTGTGTCACTCAGTTCTTGCTATACGGTTGTTAGGTTTAAATAGACCTGTCTACCAGTGTGTCACTCAGTTCTTGCTATACGGTTGTTAGGTTTAAATAGACCTGTCTACCTTGTATGTCACTCAGTTCTTACTATACGGTTGTTACGTCTAAATAGTTCTAACTCTGAAAGTATCACTCATCAGAAAATATGTAATTATCAGATTTTAGTGGATAATTAGAATAAATTTATTCAGATCCAGGAAACTTAGTTATTAACATTTTATTAATACATTGATTCGTGCCTGGACTTAGAGTGATTGATAATAGTAGAACTAACAATGAGAATATAACAATAGTCTTGTATTTGTTTTGTTTGCCTCTTTGGTATCGAAACCCGGTTTTAGCATCATAAGTAGCGCTGCCACTAGGAAGCTAATAGTCGTGTAAAAACGAATATGATGTATGGTTTGTGACATAACAGAACGAATTTTGTATAAACTACGAAACCTGCCCTCTGCATGGTTGTACTGAAGGTGGTAAGTTTGTGGCATAACAACAGAACGAATTTTGTATAAACTACGAAACCTGCCCTCTGCATGGTTGTACTGAAGGTGGTAAGTTTGTGGCATAACAACAGATTTTTTGTAGAGATTCTGAAACCTGCTTTCTCATTTCTAATAGCATTTAGTCTGCATGGTTGTACTGAATGTGGTAAGTTTGTGGCATAACAACAGATTATTTGTAGAGATTCTGAAACCTGCTTTCTCATTTCTAACAGCATTTAGTCTGCATGCTTGTTCCAAAGGTGATAAGTTTGTGGCATAACAACAGATTTTTGTAGAGATTCTGAAACCTGCTCTCTTCTTTTTACTGTATGTTGCATGCGATCTTGACTTCTTTATCTACGTTCCAGTAATGCATTTGCACGTTTACTCTCCAACTGTAAATGCATTCTCTGGGATGCTAGATATAGTTGTATTTCCTCAACTTCTATCCAAACACGTGCATGGAAAAATTTAATGTTTCTTCAGATTCAGATCTTATTACGTCCAGACTCCATCCGAACAGGAACATGGACCACTAATTCTTCATATTCTGACTGTATTCACCCCCCACTTTGCATCTGAGCACGTGTATAGGTCGCCCAAAATGATTTTTAGTTTCTTTAATCTCTAAAAAAAAAACTATTTTCTTCTATCTATATCTGTATATGAACTGAAGTTATTATATTGTTTTCTGTGTTTGCTATTTCTAACAATCACGAAATCGCCTTTAACATTTTTTCTCAAGCCTTGTGTTTTTTTTTCTTAATATTTATTTTCAAGTATTTCGGTATAAGTTCGATATTTAACATACAAGCAGGTATGTACGATCTGTCCATGTACTGTTCCGTATTTATACACGTATAATAATAGAATAAATAAATGAAGTTTGTTTTCTAACTTATTATCGAGTTTGCTCCGATGTAACTACTATTATCATTCGAATTTCTTCAAGTTTGAAGATATAAATCCTTATGTGTCACTACTCCGCCTTCATA
The DNA here is from genome assembly GCF_000517525.1 of Limulus polyphemus. Lineage (NCBI taxonomy): Eukaryota > Metazoa > Arthropoda > Merostomata > Xiphosura > Limulidae > Limulus > Limulus polyphemus. The sequence goes on from NW_013666266.1 coordinate 399,266, forward strand.
CATACGTGTGAATTACAATACTATTTCCTTATGTGTCACTACTCCGCCTTCATACATACGTGTGAATTACAATACTATTTCCTTATGTGTCACTACTCCGCCTTCTTACATACGTGTGAATTACAATACTATTTCCTTATGTGTCACTACTCCGCCTTCGTACATACGTGTGAATTACAATACTATTTCCTCGGAAACTCACGACGATTTTAGTACGTTTACAGTACACGTGCTAACAAAATGAAATACAATTCGTTCCCTCAGTCTGAAACTTATTAACCTTATAAATGTTTGAAGTTATTTAACTTATGACGAATGTTTTCCATTTTGTATTTAGTTTATTTTAGTTGTTTTAGCGCAAAAACCACGCAATGGGCTATATGCATTTTGTTCACTGCGAGGAATCGTACCCTGGATTTTAGCATTGTATGTCCGTAAACTTACCACAGACTTAATGGGGGCTTCATCGGCGGGACAGAGGCAAGTTCACGGACTTACAACGCTAAAATTAGGGGTTTGATTCTCCGTAATGGACACTGCAGATAGTCCAATGCGGCTTTACCCGAAAACAGACATGCGTACAAACCCACCGGGGAAATGTTCATTGATCATCACAATTATCCTAAAGACTGGTTGAAACGTGGTAGATCTAAACGGATAACATTTTCCGAGTGGTAGGCTTTTCTAATCAAATTGTTTTAAAAATAAACAGAGTTGAAAAACGAAGAGTGAGAAATAAAAAAAAAAACTAGGCCATCTCATACAACACCCGATTTTCCGAAACACGTGTAAAACTGGAGCGTCAAAAAGTATTAGATGATAGGAAAACCTACAAGAATTTCAAAATAATGCTGTTGGTTTTGACGAAAAGAAATTCTAACCATGAAAAATGTATCAATTATTAGTAAGACACACAAATAGGTGTAATGCCAAAAGTAAAATGTAGCGTATATCCGTAGAGTTTAAATAACACAAATTCACTTGTTAATTAACCTTTGAGCATAAAGCTGCTTAATAAGCTGGCGGCACTGTGCCAATCATAAGGAATGAATATCCATACGTTAGTATTATAAGCCCTAATAATGATAAAAAGTTCTTGTAATGTCAACAGTACTTCAAAGTTATATATGCGACCATAAAAAAACACGTATGTGAAAATAAATAACTATAATAGAATGAGTCATCAGGGTTTGGTTCATTTAGTTTCATACTAAAAGTTATGGTCCGTATAAACAATAGCTACACATGTATTCATCATCATGTGACGAACAAGTTTTTTTAACCACTCGCACCACTATACAGTAGTGTGTGGTCTGTCTGTCAGTCAGTAAACACTAAAATGATGTCTAATAAGGGTTAAGCGTTGCAATTTGTGCTGTCGAGACGTCAGTAAAACGTGCGCATGCCATGAATCACGAGAAGAATTATGCACTCTATAGACTACAACATAGCATGACATTTGAACTTCAGAAGCAAGAAATCAAAATATTTGTTACTCTTAATTTCGTTGGAAGACTTATTTCAAATAATAATAAAAAAAAGGCGTGGGGCAAAATACGAAACAATCGTATCTGGAATCAAAATAGTCAGAAATCAAACGCTGCTCTGTCAGTATTTTACAAACTTCAAATAATGGCGCCCTTCTAACTCAAAGCTGCACCTCAACCCTTCACATTAAAATATTTTTCGCAAGTGATAAAAAAAAAAATAAAAAAATCAGGA
>NW_013666266.1:402044-403025 GCF_000517525.1 Limulus polyphemus
GATTGGTGTATGTGTAGTTTATTAACAGTTACATATGATTACTAACTGTATTTGTGCACATTAAAGAAAATTATTTTTTGCGTGACGTGTTTGCACGAGGAGGCATGTTGACGCAATAAAAAAAAAAAGTTATACATTAATTACAAATTATTTATTTGTGATCCAGATGCTCAAACATACAAAGTTGGTTCTGAAATATTAACTTACGTAATGAAATGACAGCGAAATATTACTTTGAACTTTAATTGCGATAACTGACCCATGATTAGCCGAAATTCTTTTAAAATATACATTTTAAATCAGTACTAAATTTTTCAAATTATTTGTAACAAAAATACAACACGAATTCGTAAAGCAGTCGTTTGAAACAAAGTATTTAGGTTTAATCATAAGGTATATCAACTTTCATTTCAAAACCAACTTGAGTTAACTAGAAAATATTTAATACAAGTCCTTATTTAGTGGGCCTGGCAGTTAAGACGCTCGACTTGCAATCTGCGGGTCGTGGGTTCGAATCCCCATCACCGAACATGCTCACCCTTTCAGCCGTAGGGGCGTTATAGCTTCACGATCAATCCCACTATTCACTGGTAAAAGAGTAGCCAAAGAGTTAGCGGTGCACCATGTTAGCTAGTTGACTTTCCTCTAGTCTATCATTGCTAAATTAGGGACGGCGAGTGCAGATAGCCTTCAAATAGCTTTGTGCAAAATTCAAACCAAAACTAACTTTATTTGGAACAGAAACCTGATATCGGTCAGTACGCACACTAGATTTGACCTGGAACAATCGAGTCAATCGTGATATCGGTCAGTACGCACACTAGATCTGACCTGGAACTATCGAGTCAATCGTGATATCGGTCAGTACGCACACTAGATCTGACCTGGAACTATCGAGTCAATCGTGATATCGGTCAGTACGCACACTATATCTGACCTGGAACTATCGAGTCAATCGTGATATCGGTCAGTACGCACACT
>NW_013666266.1:403871-414409 GCF_000517525.1 Limulus polyphemus
ATATCTAACATGGAACTATAGAGTCAATCGTGATATCGGTCATTACGCACACTATATCTAACATGGAACTATAGAGTCAATCGTGATATCGGTCATTACGCACACTATATCTAACATGGAACTAGAGTCAATCGTGATATCGGTCATTACACACACTATATCTAACATAGAACTATAGAGTCAATCATTATAATATCAGATTTTATCTACCATAGAACCACAACGTTTATAATCTATACTGCCGTTTACCTGACACAAAATCAGTTAGCTAATCATAATTAGTATTAGTTTTTGTCTATTCAGAACTACTTAGCTAATCATGGTCTATTAGTTTGTATAGAGACGTCAAATGTAACCATGCATGAAACAAGACCATTCCTGTAACTTACTTCCAGATAGAAACTACAATACAGTCGACAGAAGTAAAGAATATACATGGAAAACTTGGATACTTTATAAAGTACGGCTCCTTTATTTAAATAATACAGTGTTTCACAGAAACAGCCTAAACAAATCTGCTTTTATAGACAAGCGCAAGTTGAGTCGATACAGAGCAACGAGTTTGAGTCAAGATTGAAATATTTAAATCAATCTTCTGGTGAGTTAGCGGTAAGTTTAAAATCCGGGGTTCGATTCCACGCACTAGACAGAAACCAAATAGCCCATTGTCTAGCTTTACGCTAGTGAATTAAAGTACTCATTGTTTGACTTATCTATTCGTTTGATTTTTTGATAATATTTTTTATTTATATTTACCCATGTCACATTTTGAGCTGTATGGCGACACTGATAGATTTGGTGCACTAAAATAAATACTCAATGTTTTGCTTGTTTCTTAGTTTGATTTTATTTTTATTTATAATAACCGATGACTCATTTTGGGAAGTATGACACAGTGAGAGATTGGGTGCACTAAAGTATTCAATGTTTTGTATATTTGTTTCATTTTTACTTACAACAATTGACACATTTTGAGCTTAAGTGACACATTGGGAGATTTGGTGCACTAAAGTATTCAATGTTTTGTATATTTGTTTCATTTTTACTTACAACAATTGACACATTTTGAGCTTAAGTGACACATTGGGAGATTTGGTGCACTAAAGTATTCAATGTTTTGTATATTTGTTTCATTTTTACTTACAACAATTGACACATTTTGGGCAATATGACACAGTGAGAGATTTGGTGTGTAAGAAAAAAACATCCCGACTTGTTCGTTGTATTTTTAAGTATTTTAAGCTTAGTGACATAGCGAAGGATTTGTTGCTGTAAAATTCTCAATGTTGTTTTGTTTTTTTTGGACTCAGTTACGTTACCTTCCCTTCTTACATAATATCACTAAAGTTGTTACAGGATTGACTTCTTCAGAATATTAGTTAAACCTAAACTTACTTATATATTTTGTGTATATTTCTCCAATGCACATTTCGTCGAAGAGCAAAGTAGACCATACACTTTTATAAACCGTTTACTGCCTCCAATGATTATTGCCCTCTCTCTATTCTCCAGCAGATCAGCGGTGAACGCTAAAAATTCGGAATTTGATCCCAGCGATGGGTACTACAGATATAAACCAATGTTCAGCTTTGTGCTTCACAACATGCAAATCCGGCGATCCCTACCCAGTTGCTCAGCAGAAATGTTGAGGGCTTATAACGCTGAAATGCGGGATTCGATTCCTGCGGTAGGTAGAGGACAAATAACCCATTGTTCACATTTGATTATCAAATACGATGTTTCACGAGGGGGTAAAAAAAAAAAAAAAAAATCTTAGATTCAACAACCTTTTCTTAAATGTACGCGATCGACATTTTGCGAAAATCAACAATTTGTTGACACAAAATTAGTGACACATATATACATTTTTGGCCCGGACGTAGCTTAATATTTATCATACCGGAACTGCTAGTCTGCGAATCCATGATTTACGTTCCATTGCTGCAAAAATCGCTCTCCTTATTATGGGGTTTCGGGTAAGTTATAACAGTGAAGTCCAGAAGCGTCGCTAGGTGCTTAAAAGATTCGGGCCCCATAGACATGGGAATTTTCGGCGTTTCAGTATGATGTCGATCATGTTTGGTTATTATTATTATTATTATTATTCAGATTTTAAGACACCAACTGGAGATTCGGAGCACTGTCAAACAGAATCGAGCAAGTGCCCCGAGTGCCAGCGCCTAGAGAAACCGCTGGTGAAATCAAATCTCTGTATTTGGTCAGACTAGAGTTTGAGAGGAGTCCCCCTTTGGGCGAATTTCCGAAATAAATCGTAAATCTTTTAATTTTATATCGACATAAACATTCACCTGCTCCTAATCCACAGTGCTGACAGCAGAAAGAGGTCTTATTGAGTCTGACCCCTCTCTGATCCATCAAGAAACAAAATCCCGATAACGAAGCAGACAGTCAGATCTTCATCAGTCTGTTTGGAACGCCCCCTAGTGCTAGAAACCGGGTTTTGATACTCCTGGTGGGCAGAGCACATATAGCCCATTGTGTAGCTTCGTGCTTAAGTACAAACAAACAACTGTTTGGAACAGATCTGTCTAAATCACTGGCGTTTGATTTTAAAGAGGGTAAATTAAGACCTCTTTCAGTCTAAATCTTTTTTTAACCCTAGAATTACTGACGGAGTCCATGGGCCTCATTGGTTTTGTAAACATAATTTTTGAACTATTTATTCAGTAAATTCCTTGCGAGGCCATAGCGTGGTTAGTTACGGGACCCTTAATATAAAATATCATCAATATTGCAGTTAAATCCATTAATTACTGCTGGAGAAAATTGTAAAATTAGTGGTATCATCCGGTTCTTCTCGTTGAGAACTGTAAAATATAAAAACATAAGATACTCAATATAACGCAATATACGCATTCTACCGGTTATGAAGTTAGAATGACATTTTTTAAAGTTTGTAATTTGGGGGTTAAAAGCCATCTTTTCTCGATACATGTATTTGAGCTTGTTTTGGTAAACATGGTGAATTTATCCAGCAAAAAATTACCAGATATCCGTCGAGTTCTTGATGATATCGTATCAGTATCTAGAACTGATTTCAGTTTAACCTACTCCAAGAAGTGTTTGTCACTGGGTAAAAATGGTGTAGCGATTAATCGAGTTAAGCCTCGACTACAGTGTAGCGATTAAAGGAGCTAAACTATAAACTGATTGTGGTAATTAAAACAATTCAACTTTGACTGGTTTAAAAGTAAATTTGATTGAGGTAACGTGTATGCATTTTTTCTCGATATATTGTATGTTAATTTCTTTTGTGAATTCTGTAGAAATTTAGTCGATTTCAACTTATAACGAGCGAAACTTAACGTCAGGACAAACGTGTGAACCAGCAGTTATAATTTTAATATATGTTTGTTTTGTTTGTTTACAGTAACCACCAGTAATTCCCCATCTTCTTTGACCTGGATTCGATTTTATATGGCTGTGTTATAGAAGTTTACTAATTACCTTTCGCGATTTTTTTTTTGTTTAAGGCCTACAATATCCAGTCACTTCTAGAATCTAGGCAGACGTATACTATTGAAGATTAAATAGCATGTTACATATACTCTGCATATCTTTAGAACAAAGAAATTTGATAAAATTGACTTGTTTTCCATTATTATAACCATACACCATTTCTTATTTATTGTGTTCGATTTACTAACATCGTATTTCAGAGAAGATCAAGACAAAGCAGCGCTTCGGAGCTCCTGATAAAGAACGAGCAGTGAGGTTGTGGCAGTGTGGTTAGCTGGTTGTAAGTACCACACAACCACTACCTGCACTGCCTCAACCATCTGCTCACATACTCCCCCAGAAAACTCCACCGAACGTCGAAGAAAATAGCGATTTAAAAGGACCTGCTGAAACTCGTAAGAGAAAAGATTAAATTGATCACACAATTGAGGATATATATTGATACAAAAATTGTTATAATTAGAAGTTTTTTTTTTCTTCATTTTGAAAAGTTTGGTTTTCTTGTGGTATTCCAAATACTAGCCTAAACGATTTGCTTATTTTCGATTGTTTGTTTGTTTTGAATTTAGCGCAAAGCTTCACGGGGGCTATTTGCGCTCGTTAGTTTGTTTGTTTGAATTTCGCGCAAAGCTACACGAGGGCTATCTGCGCTAGCCGTCCCTAATTTAGCAGTGTAAGACTAGAGGGAAGGCAGCTAGTCATCACCACCCACCGCAAACTCTTTGGCTACTCTTTTACCAACGAGTAGTGGGATTCACCGTCACATTATAACACCCCCACGGCTGAAAGGGCGAGCATGTTTGGTGGGACGGGGATTCGAACCAGCGACCCTCAGATTGCGAGTCGAGCGCCCTAACGACCTGGCCATGCCGGACGCTCGTCAGTAAAGAGTAGCACAATAGTGTGCGGTGGGTGGTTTGATTAGCTGTCTTCCCTCCTATTTATTATTTCAAAATTAAAGAAAAATAGCTCAGATAGCTTCCTAGTAGTTTTGATCAGAAACAGAATACTATCATTCTTTAGGTAAATGACACGGTTGAGTTATACATTACATTCCTTCCAGTTTTACAAACAATTCACTATTCACAGTAAGTTACTTTTCTAACAACTCAGGATATTACTCCCATCCTACAAACAAGACCCACCCCGTTAGCTATTCCTAGTAATAAGTTTTTTAAACAACTAAAGGTACTTCATTCCTCCCAATCTCACAAACAAAGCCTATTCATTTAGCTGTTCCCCAGTGAGGCATTTAACAATTCATACTACCACGGTGTTAGACATCTAAGAGCAATATAAATACAGTTTCCACGAATAATATTTATCAACTTTAAATGCGGTTTAAGATTCACTGTGCTTAAATGGAGTTCTATTGATTCACAGTATAGTGACATGGTTAAATAAAATTCGGCCTTGGAGACACATCAACAATGTTAGTTTCATAGAGAATTTATGAAATGTAATACAACTGTTTCGGGAGTTGTAATTTCGGTTGTACCTTAATAAAATCGTTAATGAGACTATAATCTATTGCTCCCTGACCTGGCATGGGCTTCGTGGTAAAAAGAGTAGCCCAAAGATGGCGATGGGTGGTCTTCGCCAGTTGCCTTCCCCTTATTTTATCACTGCTAAATTAGGCTAGTGGACATAGCCTTCCATCATTCAATTCAAAAACTAACAAACCAAGACTGCCCTCTGTTGAGTAAGAAAGAAACTAGGGTTATTCTGTCTTATGCTAATCTCCAGTAAGAGGAGAGAGATTTAAAACTGTTACAAAAACTACTATTGAGATAATTGTTATTCAATAAATGGATAGGATTCTAGAGGTTCGTGAATATTCCAATACATCATGTTTTCAGGCACGTAGTTTATAGCAAGGTTGAATATTCTGCGCTAACCGTCCCTAATTTAGCAGTGTAATACTAGATGGAAGGTAGCTAGTCATCACCACCCACCGCCAACGAATAGTGGGATTGACCGTCACATTATAACGCCCCCATGGCTGAAAGGGCGAGCGTATTTGGTGTGACGAGGATTCGAACCCGCGACCCTCAGATTGCGAGTCGAGCGCCCAACCATCTGGCCATGCCGGGCAGCTATATTGATATTAAATGTTTTTTCCGAGGTTATTTTTATTGGATGAGAATTAGTTTTACATGAACTTCTATACGTGCTTCAAGTTCATTCCATGTTTGGAAGAATAAACAATTTATCAATTGTGGGTTTTTTCTGTACTTTACTGACAAACCCCTAAATGGGACTAACTAAATGATCGATACGTATTTATTTATTTATTTATTATTACAAATTACGATTTTAGAAATAGGGATAGAAATGCGAGGGTACTCCGTACCCCTAGTTCCTGAAGGCCGAAGTGAAGACATTATTAAGTTCATATATAAAACCCAGCTCCCAGTCCCCTTCCCCCACCTAACTCCAATTTGGGAGCATACTCCTAGTTTTTAAAATCGATCCCCGTTTGGAAATAATGTCTTATGAAATTTAAATTATCAATTTCAAATAAAGTGGACACTGAATTAGATATTGTAAACTCTATAGATATTAAAACTTTATGCCGTCAGATGGCACAGCAGTAGGTTGAAACTTATGTAAAAAGTCATCTAAAACAGTTACGCCCGGTTCATCCATGTTATACAAACGGTACACAGATGTCAGGTTCACTACCCGTGAATGCTTCTTTTCACCACTGCAAGTATTCAAGACATTGCTCCAAGACCTTAAATTTAGGCCCAACTTGTACATTATAATTATTAATTGCAAATAAATAATATTTTGTGAAAGTCCTGGAATATTTAACAGTAAAAATGTATAAATTTGTCTGGTACGCTGTGAGATAACAAATTCTACTTTTATTTTGTTTACCGTTCGTTTATTATTTCTTCTATCTTGTTGTTCAACAATGAATTTTTAGTTGCATTAAAGCGCTAACTTACCTTCTAGCTAGAGCACGCTGATTTTGAGTATCATGTACCCCAACAGATGGCGCATTTGATTACAGAATATTTCTGAAGAAGTTTAGGGTAGCTTCGTTTTACAGAATAAAAAGTCTTAATCCAATGAAACAAAATACAATCAAATCTTTAACGATAACAAAACATTGGTCTACAATGCTACTAGTTACCCGTAGCTTTGCTTCGAAGTATCCTAGCGGTCAACAGTTAGTCATTCCACGTGCAAGATAAGAGTTACCTTCACTCCAATTTTCCAATTGAAGTATTTAATCATTTTTCCTGATTTTTTACCACATTTTTTATTTTTATTATTGAATAATCCGATATATTAACAATACGACCTACTATTTGATGTTCAGTGTGGCACACCAGATTTACATGTAGTTAAATAATTGGAGGGTCTTACTTTCACGGGATTCAAAACATTCTTTGATCCCTGCTCTCGTTTCTTGACCACTATTCTTTATCTCTTTGTTCCCTGTTCACATATTTTACTTTACTTCGACAATATATACGTGATTATGAAGTGAATCAAACTTTCAAAGTAAATAAGCAAGTCATTTTTCCAGACAAGCGCACAAAAAAAAATTACAAACCTTGTTGTTCTAATTCTTTCACAGAACTCTTCCGTCTGGGGTCCCAATGATTCCTTTCTTATACCTTAAAGGAAGGAAGGACACACACACACATATATATAACTGACGATGCACTATTTTGGGTATATAATTAGATTGCTAGAGATCTTGATGAGTAATAACATCGAATCGGGTATACGCGCGCCCCACGCTCGGTATTGCTGGCGCACAAAAATATAGCCAATATAAGTGAAAACAAAAAAGTATAATTAAATATTTTAAATTTTATAAAGATAAGTAAAAATCAATACATATACGTCACCTAGCTAACTATAGTAATATAGAAAGTTTTAACGCTACAAAAAAAAAAAAAGTACTGAAGCGAAGTCAGAACTACAAAAACAGAATTACTTAAAATTTAAATTTTTTTATCCCTACTTTGGCTCAGACTAAGATAATTAGTGATTTGCCAAAGTAGGGTTAATTTTAATTTGATTACAAGTTTATCACTTCACTGTTAACAGTTTCTTATTTATTACTTCGCCGATGATCGTACCGTTCTGTTAATTTTAGTACATCATCAATAGCTACAACAAAGTGGCATTCCAAGTATTTTCGTAAAGAAACGTATAGTTGTGATATTATAGTGTCTCTCTATCTCTGTAGCTTCGGGGTTCCATGATTTATGTTTTTACAGTTTTTCAAATATAGATCTCTAATGACTCCCCGTTATTACCGTGGTACTTCCTACTAAAACGTTTTTAGCCAATTACATGTTTTCTAACACAACTAGGTACAAATTAATTTGTTTGTAGTTTAAACACACAAAGCTACATATTAGGCTATCCGTGTAAATTATGCCACTGTGCCACTTAGAGTTTCTTTAAATTCTCCCACAGTGCTCGAAAGCCTTGTATCATTCCAGTGGCCATCCCACCAAACAAGAAGCTACAGTTTCAACCCCTTTTATTCTAAGGAACTTTATACACATAAAAATGGGTTTGGAAACTCCTTAAAAAAATATTAAAATACGACTTACAGTCAAACTTCAATACGCAGGGGTGGTGGGTTGATTACAGGAGTAATGGTATAACGAACTCTCAAAGTTTAAGGTAGACTACATCCGTCATCATAAGTGTTAGAAGTTGCATCTGTTCCATTAATACTGCCACAGACTGCTTCAAACTGGTTACGTGAACTTCGTTAACTCTCATAGCAATAGTTTGTTTTTTCTGCTACAAGTTAACTCATACTTAATTGAACTTAAGTTATTGCTTAATTAATCACTCAATGCTGAACAGAAAAACAAAATCCATTCAGAGTGAAACTCAAACCTTCGTTCGGGTACCAATGGACTAAAACAAGACGCCGCGACAACCAGGGTCGAACGAAAGAAAAAAATTCAAATATAACAACAACGGTAAGTAAAATTTTCAAACATCTAGAATACAATCTTAGAAACTAAAAAAAAATTATTTAAAAACAACGATTATTTTATACACAATTCAATAAGATTGTTTCCAATCTCCAAATTATTAAAATAATAACTTACTATATAAGGTTAACAAGTGATAAAATCCCTGACGTGACTGAAAAACAGTCTCATACACTCTACATGTTTCGACGCATATCCTACATCACCCTCAGAAATGTAATGTTTTACACACAAAATAAATAACACCTATTTATATAGTTATCGAAACACCAATTTACATATTAAAGAATTTCACGCCATCTGCTGGCAACATTTCCATCAGGTCCATCATCCTTATTTAATAACTTAAAAAAGAAGTTTCATAGCCAAGAAAGAAATAAAGAGTATATTTATTGCACTTAGCTCTATCTCAGGAAATGAATGAAGACTGGACGGAATGGAAAAGGAAGTCATGGATAAATACACACAAAAAAAACATTGCTACATGTAGAACTAAGTTGGACAAAAATTAAAAATTTACTAATTCAGAAAAAAGCTAATGAAGAACATTATAAACTAGATTCATACAATAGTTTCTTAAATAACCCTAAAGTCATAAATAAATCTGATTTAATACTAAATGATAAACAGATTGATGTTTTAAACAGAGGTTTACATTTCTCATTTGGTCCAAATAAAGGTTTTAAAAAATATATCGTAACTGAAACTTACTTGAAAAAAAGTAAATGATGAAACAGCACATATTATAAGAAGTGAGTGTTGCACTTTATTAAATAATTTAAAGTTCAAAAATAATAATAAAAAGGATTTTGAAAAATTTAAAGGAACAAAATGTTGTCATTTGCAAGGTTGATAAAGGGGGACAAACTGTTATTCTTAATAAAAATGATTACGATTCTAAAGTTGAAGAAATTTTGAAAGGAGGTCGGTGTGAGAACATCAAACTTAATCCTATAAATAAACTTCATACAATAGTTAAAGAAAAAATTAAGAATTCTATAAATCTAACACCCTATGAAAAGCAAAGTTTAATTCCCAGTAACTTTATTTTTACCTAGATTATATGCCTTGCCTAAAGTTAATAAGATCGGTAATAATTTCAAACCTATTGTATCCAATATTAAAAGTTCAATTTATAATGTAGCAAAATTTATATCTAAAAAATTCTCATTTTTAAGGGATAAAAATAAACACGTGGTTAAGAATTCGTTTGAATTTGTGGAAAGAATTGAGCATATAATTTTAGATCAAAAAGATATTTTGGTGTTATTTGATGTCGTGTCAATGTTCACCAAAGTACCTGTGAAAAAAAGTGAAAGAAAATAACAATTCAGTCCTAGAAGTTTGTGTTGAAAACTCATTTTTCCAAATTAATAACAAAGTTTACAAATGGAACTAGGGTTTAGCTATGGGTTCTCCTTCATCTCCATTATTATGTGATTTATTTATGGACAGTTTTGAAAGCACATAAAATCCTGAAGTTTTGTTAAGATATGTGGATGACATATTTTTGATTTGGCTGTACGGTAAAGATGAACTAGCTAATTTTGCTAATTACCTTAATAACATTGATAATTCTATAAGATTTAATTATGAGGTTGAGATCGATGGTTGTTTACCTTTTTTGGATGTTTTAGTGAGTAAAAATAAAGATAAATTGGAAACTGCCATTTATCTTAAACCTTTGTTTGTAATCATTTTGCCACATCAACAATCTTGTCACACTACATCTAAAAAAACCTCTGTTTTTACTCTTATGTGGACAGGATACTAAAATTATGTTGTAAACAGGATGATATCAATAATGAGTTATTGTTAATTAAGAACATCGCAGTGGAAAGAGGTTTTAATCCAGATGTTGTTGACAGAGCTGTCATAAAACTAAAAAACAGGGATAAAAATATTAAGTTAAAACCATTTGCTGAAAAAAGTAAGAAAGAATATTTAGTACTATCATATATACCTGGTTTATCTTGTCAAATAATGAAAAAAATTAAAAACAAATAAATATTTTTCCAATATACAAACCCATAAATAATGTCAGCCAAATTCTTAATACAACTAAAGATAAAATTG
>NW_013666266.1:415409-417704 GCF_000517525.1 Limulus polyphemus
CTTAATACAACTAAAGATAAAATTGATTTAATAGGAAAATTTGGCATATATAAAATATTATGTGAATGTAAAAAAAGTTTATATAGAACAAACTAGAAGAAATTTAAAATTCAGACTGAATGAACATAAAAGAAATGTTTAAAATAATATTACTATTTCACCTTTAGCATAACATGTTAGTGAAACTAATCACACAATTCAATGGGGAAAACTGTTATTTTAGCACAAACTGGAAATTTAATTGGTATGAATATACGTGAATCTATAGAAATAATTAAATGTAAAAAAAGTAAATTTAAATTATTGAATGAGGATGATGGAAATGTTGTCAGCAGATGGCGGGAAATTTTTTAATATGTAAATTGGTGTGTTGTTAACTGGGGAGGGAGGGAGCTGACATGGCCTGGTGGTTAGGGCGTTCGACCTCGGAAATCTGGGGTTAGTAGGTTAGAATCCCAGTAATCGAACACGCTCACCCCTTTCAGCTGTGGGGGACGTTATAATGTGACGCTCAACCCCATATTCGTTGTTAAAATGGTTACCCAAAAGTTTGCGGTGGGTGGTATGCAGATATTTTTTTTTGCAAAAACATTCCTTGATCATGAAAGCGAGTTCGTTCGCGAGATTATAAATAGAAATACTGCTCGAAATTCTTATTGATCTTCAAGTGGTTTAATTTTGGAATATTGTGTTTTTTCGGAATTTAGTTGTTGTTTTTTCTTCTCGATGTTTTCCCTAATTCCTTTATTTATTTATTTATGTTGTATCGTTTATCAGTGTTTGTCACCAGCCGTGGCCAGGCACAGGTTTACTAACTTTTCTTTTTTCCAAGCGATAAAATTTGTATTCTAGTTATTGTAAAAGTTTTATTTGGGCTTTCTGTTGTTATATTTTAGTTAAATTGTTTTCGTTTGCCCTTGGTTGTATTTTCAGTTCGTTACAACACAGTGTGTCATTATTCTGGTTTTCAGACGATACCTCCGGCAAGATGGCGATAGCTTAGATATGGAAGGCTTGATTACGTAAATAGCTAATAGTCCTTTCCCAGTTACTACATATAAATACATTCATCTCAGTAATTAGGCCTATCAACGTTAAACACATACCACTGCTGAATCGTAATCCATATTCATTGACAAGTTGGGATAATATTAAAAAAACTGCAATAAATTGAAATAACAAGTACATTGAGTAACATCCATTAATAACGTAGTCTGGAAAAAAAAAGGCCTAGTCATTTGTGCTAGGTTTTTTGTTTTATAACAAAGCCACATTGGGCTATCTCAGGGAATCGAACCCCGGATTTTAGCGTTGTAAGCCCGTAAACTTACCGCTGTCCCACAGGGAGACATATGCTGTCGAGGTTATTTTGTACGTCAGCTTTACTGCTTTCGTGCTTTCAAAAAAAGTATGTGACGAAGAAAGACATTTTAAAAAACATTTTTCGAACGATATCTGGCTAAGTAATAAAAGGACAACACAATAACGTGTAAAACTGGAGAAGCTAATTTCGACAAACTTTTTGTGTCTTTCTTCTGAATGTGTGTCACTGAAGAAGACACGGGAATGTTTCGATTTAACTTTGAATTAGTTTCTCTAATTTTGAGTCTTCTGATAGTTTCTTCCAGAGTATGGATGGGGGATATATGAGGCTTGAAAAGGCTTAACTTTTCCATGTTAACTGTCCCTCACAGGAAATTAGTTTCACCACCACAAAAATATTATATAGTATATGTGGAGAGACAGAAATCGAAAGAGGGCGTGCGTGAGTCACTGGAGAGAGTTTATTCATTTAGGAAATGTGCAACCCCTCGGTAACAGAATAGCCTACCCCAGCGTTTCTCAAACTGAGGTCCCATCTCAAAAGGGAGGGGGGGGGGAGCGTTCGTGTTTTTCTTATACCAAAGCCACATCGGGCTATATGCTGTGTCCACCGAGGGGAAATCGAATCCCCGATTTTAGCAGTTTAAACCGAAGACTTGCCACTGTCCCAGCGGGGGACAAAGGGGGGCCGTAAGGAGTCTAAAAATATTACAATAACGAACATTTTAGAGTATGTACAGTAATTTGCTATCACTTTGTCGTCACAGCCTGAAATATTTTCAAAGCGGGGGGGGGGGTGTTCAGCGGAAAACGTTTGAGAACCCCCTGGCCTACCCCAACAAAAGACTCGCGCGACCCATCTATTGTTTCTTCCACTTACTGTGGTTTCTTCATATCCTGTTCACATGACCCACATTTTGTTAGAAATTCTTGGCTGTTCAATAACTTGTTCCAAAGAAGAAAAAAAAAAAA
>NW_013666266.1:418180-426285 GCF_000517525.1 Limulus polyphemus
TTAAGAAGAAAAGTAAACAAGTAAAGGAATGAGATGGTACTAAAGACAACAAGACAAAAAAAAAAAAAAAAAAAACGCGCGAAAACTGATTACAGTAAGATGTTTTCACAAGAATTCGAAAAAAAAAATTAGTATTTTCAGCTGTTGCGACATTTTGCACGCAGTCCGGCAATTGTTCAAACACGTTTAAGAAGAAAAGTAAACAAGTAAAGGAATGAGATGGTACTAAAGACAACAAGACAAAAAAAAAAAAACAACAAGAAAAAACACGGAAATGGAGAAACTGTGTTGAATTATATGTAGATTCTTTTAAAATAAAATCACAACATGATTATTTTTTTGTGCCAGAAAGATAAGTCATTGACTTATCCAGGATAAAGTAAAATCTCGGTAAAGCCTGGCTTTTAAAAGTTGAGAAACAGGTTTAAATATAGAACATCAAATTTACGCATAACAAAGATACGTGACCAGTACTCAACGAATCGTCCAGTATTAGCAGTGACCAGTTGAGTGAAATCAGATTGTAATAAATCCCAAACCATTATTAAATTACAACTAATGACTTAACAGGAGGAAAGCTAGCCAGTAGCATCCATCGCCTATAAGGCTACTGCTACTCTTAACCAATAGCGGGATTAACTGTCACGGTTATAATGCCTCTACAGTTAAAAGTGCCGAGTGTCCTCACTAGTATATTGTGTCTCGAACTTCGGACCTTCCACTACGATAACTACTAGGTCACGCTCTTCCTTCGACAGACTTAATTATAAACTATCCTTAAAAGTAAGAAACTGGTCATACACGTGAAACTAGTTAAAATTTCTTTAAGTTACTATGTTAACTCAAATTAGAATATTAACTGATATTTTCTTTCATACCCTGAACGTTCGACCACAACAATACAGTAACAATAACAGAAAACAAAGACACGTTCGACCACAACAATACAGTAACAATAACAGAAAACAAAGACACGTTCGACTACAACAATACAGTAACAATAACAGAAAACAAAGACACGTTCGACTACAACAATACAGTAACAATAACAGAAAACAAAGACACGTTCGACTACAACAATACAGTAACAATAACAGAAAACCTTTAACACAACAATACAGTAACAACAAAAGTAAAGTTTGTTAACTGGTCAAGATATAGATATATTGGAAAATAAATCATTTTGTAATAACGGAGGTATCAGTTATGAAATGTGGATATTACAGATTTAATTAAATATTATTAATTTATAAAGTGCCCTAACAATTAGAAAACCCAAACATTAAACACACTACATCCTTAACCCAACTCAGCATCTAATTCGATATGGAACAAAACATATGTTTTTTCTTCTTACCAAATGAGACAGTTAGTTCATTCAAAATTCGTGACACTGGATCTCAGAAAGTGGCCTGATTTATACACTGCTGTTCTAACTGTTTGTGGTTCAAGTTTAGAACCTGAATAGAAATTTAGCTTATATATATATAGAAGGTACGATGACATTTACGTTAACCAAAACTTCCCTTTTTTCCCCGCTAATTCCTTGCCAGTTGTTAGAATGAATGTGGCCAATTTTAAGTTTTCCTCAGTGAATACAAGGTCTTGAAAATTACTGAAATCAATTATAACATCGTTCAAAATACAAGAAAAAAAAAATCGTTGTTGCTCGTTACTGAGCATAAAGCTATACAAAGAGCTATCTGGGCTCTGTTCACCACGGCTATCGAAACCTGATTTCTAGCAGTCTACAGACATACCAGTGTGTCAATTGGGGGGGGGGGGGGCGGTTAAAAAAAAAAGAAAACAAGGGACAACATTTTAGAAGTTCAGCTAAAAACAGGTAAAAATTCAAGTTCGCGGCTAATTCCAATACTTAACTTATTACCTGGGACCGTAAAAAAAAAAAGAAATGTTCTACTCTGTGATACGATATTAATTTGACGTCATTTAATTGTGTAGTTACGGGAGGATTCATGTTAAACATCTCTTCGTGAAGATAAAAGTGTCAACTGATGAAGGAATAAATACTGAAGACGTATCTTAACTTACAAATGTTTATTGATAACAAACTTTTACAGGAAAAGGGAGGATCTGAACGTAGCTGAGATCATTACACAAAAAAACATAAAACTATCTACTCTGATTTACACAAACTAACAATGAAAACACCGCCTGTTCCAAACACAACCTTTGAAGGTTGACTAAATCTGCATTCTTATCATCAGTTCTTGGCTTTTCTCAGCTTGAAAAGTAGGCGCTAAAGATGCGAGACAACGCAGAATCGGAGCTGCCTTCCTTAGGTGGAGTGCCTTCATCTGGCAGCAGAGTTGTGCATTCGTCGTTGTTCGGTCCATATCCGGTACAAATAATATCCGGTAGGCGGGAAACGGCCATTCTTAGAAGTTCCTGCATGAAATCTACTGACTCTTTTCCACACTTGCTCTCAATTTTTTCACGAACACACGCCATATAACGCTGATAACCACTGAAAAAAAACAAAAAATTATTGAAGTCTTCCACTTCATATATATATATTTTGCGAACTTCGGTGTCCGTTCCGAGCGTTCGTCTGTTTCCCGTTTGAAAAGCTGTGCACGCAAGCAAAGCTCAACATTCACTTTTTTGAAATGACGGGAGAACAGGCGTGAATAATGTTGTTGTCAAATTATATTTCGTAAGCAGGATATTCTATAATAAATTGTTAGGAATTAATCACACTGTCGTTCACATTTCAAAGTGTGACGTAATTTAAAAGATAAAAATGTGGATTACCGTATGTTATTGTTGAGCGGCTCTTAGCTTGACTGAAATGTTCAACAATTAATTTTCGCGGTGGGCGGTATAAGTAGCTCAGAGATTCTGGCTGTAAGAGGAACCAAGAGTGCAACACAATTAACCTTTCTAAAATCCGTGAAATAATTTAAATTGGTAGATTAACTTAAACTTTCCCGTCACTGGGGACGGGTACTTTTGCTTGTATTCAATAATATATATAGTCTTTAAGTAGTGCCTCAAGATATTAACATAAAATCATCTTACTAGAACTGACACAGTTTTAATTATTGGCTCCAGAATAGAATATCCCATTAAACAGTAATAAGATACAGATGTATGGCCTTTCTTTTCTTCTCTCTTTCAAAATTACAACATTTTCTCGACGCATTACTATTGTACTTTAACAGGAAAAATAGTGTTAACCCTTCAGCTGCGATTGACATCATATGATGCAACTATTTTGCACTCAACATTTTGAATGGCACGCTGTAAAAATTCGCGAATCTTTGCGCGTGGAATGGTAGGCAGATTTACACAGTTTTATAACATTCAATAAACTAGATCCCCCTGTAAAACAAACGGGATGTTAATTACGTCTAAAAATCGAGGGTAATAGAAAATGAGTATTTGCTGCCTTTCATTGATTTAACTTATCATCTTCAGGTAAAGAGATTACAACAGAACATTACTTTCCAATGTTTTTCTAACTTATATTTACGTCACAACAAAACGTTACTTTCCAAGTTTTGTTTAATTTACATTTACGTCACAACACAACGTTACTTTCCAAGTTTTGCTTAGCTTATATTTATGTCACAACATAACGTTACTTTCCAAGGTTTTTCTAACTTATATTTACGTCATAACAAAACGTTGCTTTCCAAGTCTTGTTTAACTGACATTCAGACCACAACAGAACGTTAATTTCTACGTTTTGTTTAACTGACATTTAGACCACAACAGAGCGTTAATTTCTACGTTTTGTTTAACTTACAGTACTCCAGCATTTATCTTTAATGCTTTCAGACGTATAGTGTTGTATTTTCTTACTTCCTAAAATGAATCTAAAAATTGTAAACCATTTTGTGTTAGAATAAGCAGCCTAATTTTTGGAATTTGTTTAAAATAATAACTATTGTGATAATAAAACTTCCAGAAGAAAGAAGGCTCTCATTAAAAGGTATTAATTAGTGTACATCTAATATCGGCATGTTTACATCAGTACTAAGTTATTTGAAAACTGAAGATTGATTATTGTTTCAATGTTATAAGAGGAATTTAACATTTTATAAAATGTATGAAAACATTAAGAAAAAAGTATTGTTAAATATTTTCTCAGCTTACGATAAGAACAATGAATTACAGAACTCGCAACAATGGTGTCTTTTCTTAGCTCCCTTGAAAGGTTATAAAAAAGTAATGTGTAACGAATGCACTGAAAGAAACAACTATTAAATATTGTGCCAATGATTTACTTATCAAAGTGTGATTTTACTTTATAAATATATATATATATATATAAGATGTCATATTGTTCGTACTTAGTTTTTGTTGTTGTTGTTTTTGTACTTCAGAACATTACGCTGAATCAAAAAACGAATACCGCACTCACTTTCATTCCTGAAATTCCTAAAACTAAAGTGTTGTGTTTTACGTTATTGTAACTAAGAGGTCAAAAGTATAACACTGTTATTTGAAGTAAAAAACAACCTTAATCTGATCGGCTAAATAACATTAAAAATAAACTTACCAACAAGCAGTTGGTACGCGTTTATCAAATTTAGCTTCACTAATAGTTTGCAGTGCCACCTGGAGATCTTCTAAACAGGTTCTGGTTTCTTTGTTGGCGTCATTGAGACAGGCTGCGTTCTGGAGATATCCTGTGAAGATCGCGAAGATTATTGAAAAAGATACGGAAAAAAACCAATTATCTCCAAAGCGTTACCAAATAGCACTCGTAAATTTTGTATTATATTTATTTCATGGATGAACCCTAAATTCATTACATTTCATATTGAAATGAAATCGGTTTGTTTCTTTGTAATTTTACTCAATATTTTTTGATAAGTGTTCCGAATTTGTCAGTTATTTTTTTTAATTTTACATTCTAAACAAAATAAAAATGTTAATTATTGTGTGTTTTTATTTAGAGTTTTGTAGAATTTTTTAAACTACTGGTTAAATTAAAATGGACAACTTACTACTTCTGATTTCGGTGCCAGCAGTACAGTATTCTGAAAGCAGTGTTTCAGAACCCTCACCAACGAACTTAATTAGTTCCTTTTGGATAGGAGTCATACAATTATTGGTGTAGTTTCGGAGACAGAGTTCGGCATCACGAATGTATCTAAACACACGCAGAAAGAAAAATCATTGTAACGTCTAGACTCTTTTTTTTTCGTACAAGTTACTATTTTATTAACGTTTTAGCATATAAATGACTACTTACATTTCACTTGCTTAAACTTGTATAAAAATATGAAACTTCATGGTACAATTTTTTTTAGTTTATTTTATTATTATTATTTGAATGGCTGAATGTTTGTGCGCGCGCGTTTGTGTGTGTGCAAGAAATCTTCAATTAATGTTCCTGGAAATGTTTTTCCTTTTAGAAATTCAATCACTTACAATTACAAAGTACGTAGTAAACCTTACGCTCACAAGGAGGTGTTTAAATATTTTTAAAATCGAAAATTATCCAGATTATTAATTATCGCCAAAATGAGGTGAATTTTTTTTTGTAATTGGGTGTGCTTGTACTAATGAAATATATATATATTAGGTAGAAAGCTTTATAACTTATACTAATATGAATTTCTCAAATTCCTGGCTTTTCCATTTGCGTTACTACCAACAGACAAAAAAAAAAAATTATCTGACGCGCAAATAGATGGCGCTTTATTACTAGTCTTAAGTCACACTATTGACGCTACACTGTAAACTACCTACGCTTTTTCCACCGTGTAGCCACCACAGCCAAAAAATTTCGTAGTTAATTATTGATAACTTTATCCAGTTTCAGAAGTTATATTAATAATCTCTTCTGGCACCAATGTTTTGTTGTCTCATTCCATCAGTATATTTTGGAGTTTGTTGATCCAAGAAAATATGAGTAGAATAATGTATAATGGACTTGAATACTGGTTCATCATTAAATAAAATGGAATTTTTATGATAACTATAATATTCCATGTTTGTTTAAACGAAATAACTTTTACTAATTTTGTTAATTCTCAGAGATGTAAAGAGTTGCAGTTTAGCCTAACTTACATTAAATACTAGCGAACCGGTGGGCCTATGGTCCACATTTACAGGGCCTTTATAATGCAGAATAAATGCTTGAACTACTATTTTCCACCTTTTCAGCTTAATCATCATAATGGAAATTTAATTTTTTGAATCAAGTTACGAACGGTAATTAGTAGGCCTACTTATTTACGTGTTTTAATGTAAATCATTGCCAAATTTGGGGTCCTCTTTCAGGGAATCTTCGTAAAAGTGTTCTCGCGAAACAATTGTGTTCTCTAAGGGGGGGGGGTGGTGCAAAGTTTCAGACACTGAATCTTTTTATATTGACAGGCAGGGATGATTATCAGTGAATGTCACCGACCTATGTAATAGGTGGGGGTTATATATTTGTTTTTTTGTTTACTGCAGTATAAGATAAAGGTGGAAGTTGGGGGTTTCACTGAAATATTCTATTCAAGTTTATTTACATTCTGTGTTTCTCTCCCTCCCTCTTTTTTCTTTTAATTAAAGGCATGGGCGCCCACAGAAATATTCTCAAGGGAAGCAAAACATGTATGTAGGGGATCATCTTTTACAGTGTAAGTCAACAGACTAAAATTTACAGTTTTAATAAGAATTATTAAAATATTTAGTTTAACTACGATGTTAATCTTACATCATGATATGTGCATTTTTTTAATTTTTTTTGTGAAATGTAAAGGGAGCAAATGCCCCTTCCTGCGGGCGCCCATGATTAAAGGGTAACTGGTATGTTCACGATTGACTGCAGACGATGAATTGTATTTTAAGTACTGAAGATGAGGACGTTATGGGTTTTAACACTTGAGCAAGTACCCGTGATTGTTCTACTTACTATTATTTCCGCGATTTAAAACTTCTCGTGGGAAACAGCATATCTCCACACCTTTTTGAAAGCTACTTACGTAGTTATAACTTATATTCCTTCCGAGTTATGTCTAGTAGTTTTGGTAATCCTCGCAATTGGTATAACTTTAAATTAAGAATCTAATCTGTGCAGTAGAGGCTTAATATCATTTTGATTCTGTGGACCGTTGTTTGGTTTAGGCGAGTCGCAGATTCGAATCCCCGTCCCACCAAACATATTCGCCCTTTCAGCCGTTGGGGCGTTATAATGTGATGGTCAATCCCATTATTCGTTAGTAAGAAAGTAGCCCAGGAGTTGGCTGTAGGGAGTGATGACTAGCTGCCTTCCCTCTAGTTTTACACTGTGAAATTAGGAACGGCTAGCGCAGATAGCCCTGGTGTTACTTTGCGCGAAATTGTAAAACAAACAAACAGTTTCGTCTAATCAAGGCTTGGGTCAGCAAATGAAAAAGTACGACGAAGCATCTTATGATGGCAGTGTGTAAGTTCATAAATTTAATAAGAAGAGTCTTAAAACACCATAAATATTTAAATTGTTTTTTACATTTATCGACATGAATTTATTTTACATAACACATATTGTACTTTAATTTCATAGCTTAACCCTCTATTGCCCATCGTAACGTACAGGTATCAAATCTATCTTTGTTCTTTAATACACATACAAGCGCTTCAATTCTTTAGTTGAATACTCTGAATAAACCACAGAGTGATTGTTGTTGGCTCCTCAACTGAACAATGTTAGATATCTTTTTTTTGTATAATCTAGACTTATTCAAGAAAGAAATTCGACAGTAACTATAACTTACTGACATTGGGTATCCAATTCCGACTCTGATTGGGCAACGCTTTCCCCCTGGTTAAACAAAAGTAGGGTAGCGGCACATAAGTCTAATTCTCGCATATGACAGTCCAATGCATATGCCTCATGTGTTGCTGGAAAAAAAAAAAGATATATATATTAAATTCAAAGATTATACCGAAAACTTTTTATCCGATTTTGGGTTTTCAACATAACATTACACTTAAGAATAAAAGTGATACGTTTAATTTATTAACTTGTATGTTAACGGTATTTGTGTACGCACATTATTGTAAACATAATTTACTCGGTGATACAGCTACTATTAATCGATTAAGTCTGTATACTTAAAACTAGACACTATTGGGTACTACATCTAGGGTTATCTGTT
>NW_013666266.1:427285-430146 GCF_000517525.1 Limulus polyphemus
CAGTCATAGCTGAGAGAAGATATATATATGTAAACAGTCATAGCTGAGAGAAGATATATATATGTAAACAGTCATAGGTGAGAGAAGATATATATATGTAAACAGTCATAGCTGAGAGAAGATATATATATGTAAACAGTCATAGCTGAGAGAAGATAAAATTAAAGTATAGCAAAGCTACACAACAGGCGATCTGTGCGCTGTCCACCAGGGGGCTGACAATATAAACAGATTAGTGGAAAATCTTTAGAGAGTGACAAGTGTGGTAACCAAAGATTTAATGGATTGAACAACACTTAAATGAATAAAAATTTATTTATTTTATAGACACTGAGAAACTACTCAAAAAATATTTCATATTCTGATCAAAGCAAGTCAACTACGTAGATCAGGACCAAAAACATATCCAATAATGAGCAAATGTAATTAAATCTACTATTCAAACTGTCTTACGCTTAGTTACAAAGATCAGAATGCGTTATTTCATCAGATAGGTACTCTCGTTGTTAAAAATATTACTGGTCGTAAAGCCAGAAGACTTAGGTTAGTCTTAAGTTCATTAATGAGCAAAGGTAATTAAATCTACTATTCAAACTGTCTTACGCTTAGTTACAAAGATTAGAATGTGTTATTTCATCAGATAGGTATTCTCGTTGTTAAAAATATTATTGGTCGTAAAGCCAGAAGACTTAGGTTAGTCTTAAGTTCATTAATGAGCAAAGGTAATTAAATCTACTATTCAAACTGTCTTACGCTTAGTTACAAAGATTAGAATGCGTTATTTCATCAGGTAGGTACTCTCGTTGTTAAAAATATTATTGGTCGTAAAGCCAGAAGACTTAGGTTAGTCTTAGTTCACTAACCTAAAAAAGGTACAATAATAATTATATTTAAAAAAAACGAAACTTAATACGACGTTTGTTTTAGTACAGTCTTAGTTTTTTATACCATTTATACATGCCATTTGCTGTCCAGTCTGTTATTAAGTTTTTCTCGTAATAACAGATTTGATTTATCCCAATATTTCTAACACTACCAGCAACTTCATTTTTTTAAAGTAGTTTTTATTTACTAGAAACATACCTAGCACTAACAAAAGGCCCAAGATGTACAAAATCTTCTTCATTATGACGTCTGATGAAGTCAGTTGAACCACTCGATCTTCTGGTTATTCTTTGCTGGTCCCTATCTCGTCTGTTTGTGGAATCTGGGTCTTATATAAGCCCCGAAACAAGAGTTTCTTCACTTATGACGTGATCCAATTGACGGCAAGGAAAAATTGGCTACAGGCGAGAGAAAACAAGGTTTTGACAAATCAGGTTTCTTGGGGCCACGTCATTCTCCGTTAAGCTTCTTATGTATGTTCCACGAACTGACATATCAGTTCCGAATTTTGGCTAAAATCTTTGTGGGTGGTTTTATCCCTATTACACACTTTTCCTTTCGTGTAGTGATGACTAAAAGTGCTACAAGGTTTCTTGATAATTTATCATTCATGGCTTACAGCTTGGACGTTACCACACCTTACTATACCTCCGTATCGTTAGCCACTCTCAAAGTGCACAACTCATGTTTAATAAGATTTCTGTTGGTTTGTTTCTCAGAATTTTAGTTCAAAGCTACACAAGACCCCCTGTACCGCCACTTTTCCCTGTACACACATGTGAGTTCTCGAAGTGAAAAACACTCCTTCATTTCAAATTTTTGGCTCAAGATTTGCCCCTTCTATTGTAAAAAACACCAATTTTTTACGTCCAAAAAGTGCCCCCCCCTTTTTAAAAAACGTTAACATTTAAAGAAATATACATTACTCAGTACGATTGTAACTCTATCTTCTCTGAGCTATGACTGTTTGTATATATATATATCTTCTCTCAGCTATGACTGTTTACATATATATATATCTTCTCTCAGCTATGACTGTTTACATATATATAAAGTTATTATTTCTTGTCGTTATTGCGTTTAGCAAAGGGTTGTTTTTGTTTGTTTATAGTTATCTGTGCTGTGCCCACCACGGGTATCGAAACCCGGTTTTTAGTGTTATAAACCTTCAGTCTTACCGCTGAGCCACTAGGCGGCTTTATTGAAGGGAAGAAGATTGAACAACAACAAAAAAAAGTATTGTTAAAACTCTGAACAAATTAACAACAAAGTATTGTTAAAACTCTCAACCATTCCAGTATATCTTGAACATGTGCTCAAGACCTGCGAATCTGTAGTGTATAAGAATACCTTTTAAAACACTGGAAGTGCAAAGAACAATAAACGAACTGCTGTTGAACTTATATTCGTCGTACAAGGTACTACTGTACGACTGAATCGATCAAGTAAGTGCTACATGACAAAGACGAGAGGGCAGACCCACGTCTTCGACTTTCCACGTATTGGTTGTCCTGTTTCATTAAATATTACATGTACACGCTGGTGCATTTCTGAAGTTTGTTTAAAACACTGGTTAGTTTACTTACCGGTCTTTGACCTCTCCTCCTCCATCGGTTACTCTAAACTAGGGCAAATTATTGCATGTAAATAAAGGTGATGTATGTAGCGTTACGTTCGTCTGGCCTACATAATCTGTGTGTTTATGTGTGTAAATATGACACATTGTTATAACATGACAAATCTGTTGATATAAAGTGAACCCTAAATTGTGTTTCAAGTCCTAAGTACACATATACAGTGCAAAATAAACGTGTACAGATAACCCCTAGATTTAGTACCCAGTGGTGTCCAAGTTTTAAGTATACATGTACAGATAACCCTAGATGTAATACCCAGTGGTGTCTAGTTTTAAGTATACATGTACAGATAACCCTAGATGTAATACCCAGTGGTGTCCAGTTTTAAGTGTACATGCA
>NW_013666266.1:430156-432800 GCF_000517525.1 Limulus polyphemus
CCTCAGCTATGACTGTTTACATATATATCTTCCCTCAGCTATGACTGTTTACATATATATCTTCCCTCAGCTATGACTGTTTACATATATATATCTTCTCCGAACTCTTAATAATTTCAGATGAAGTTAAAAATACTAGTGACACGTATTAGAATTTAACAAGTACCCGAGAACGAACATTAGTCTTCAGGATATTAATAACTAATAACCGGGTAGCATCAGGTCAAAACATAGACTTACAGTAGCAGGGGGAAAAAAAAGGGTAAAATAAAAGTAAAACAAGGGTTAGCTTAGCTGTTATCCTAACAGGGTCAGTGTTGACAAAAACGCCTTTTTTTTTTCTGAATTCACATAAATTCCAAGTCAGCAAAAAATAACCCCTTTTCTCGTCATATTTAGAACGCACGTGCGTATTGAATGAATTAACATGGAAGTGCCAGAACAGGGACAATGGCTATCTGTACATAGTCATCACTAATGCTGAACTGATAGACAAGAGCGAAGGCAGCTAATCAACAGCATCCACCGCCAACTTTTGGACTACTCTCACCTGACTGGATGGTAGGATTTTACTCTTATAGCGCACAAAAGTATGAGGCATGTGTTTTCCGGTAACGGGACACGAACCACGAGTCTTAGAATGCACAGTCCGGATTCTCTAGTTGTTATTTTCTCACATTACTGCTAGTCTTGTCTTGGTACAAATGGTGTTTCACTTACGAAGTTAAGGTAGTCACATAGTGACCGGAGAAGTACACCATAACCATGTTCATAGCAGTCAACCCACAGTACATACCGGAGACTGCGCACTTTCTGAGAGCCAATCATCACCGTTTGAATGTGTTATTCCATAGTTTGAAAGTAAATTGTTCTCTCGGTGAGTGACTTTGAAGTGAGGGACGAGAACAAAGTTTTTAAGTACAAAGCTGTGGCCACTGCAGGTATCGAACCGCGAACTCTAGCGTTATAGAGCCCTCAAAGTAAAAGAAAACACGTGTATATTTTTCAAAAAATTCAATTTAAGTTTGTGTTTTAAAAGGAAGTTCTTGTAGGCGGAGAACTCGAGGATATAAATAACCTAGAACAATGGTCCCTGATCTTGTTTTTCCTCATGAACCCTTTCATGAATCGAAGACAATCTCACGCACCCGCCCGGACTAAGAAAGGCCTACCTGCGGAATCTGATCTCGCACTGTGTAGGAGTGCCATACATAGAGTAATAACATTTCTAAATGAGTTTTTCGTTTAATCGAACAGAATATCGTTTCTTCTTCTTTATTAACGAATACTCACGAGCTCAAATGATCATGATTTTTTTCTTTTTGTTTTGTTGAATTTCGTGCAAAGCTGCTCCAGGACTTATCTGCGCTAGTCGTCCCTAATTTTCAAGCGATACACTACAGGGAAGACGGCCAGTCAGAACCACCTACTTGGGCTACTCTTTATTTACGAATAGTGGGAATGACCGTCACTTTATAATGCTCCCACGGCTGAAAGAGGTTCGATCCCGCGACCCGCAGATTGCGTGTCGAGCGTCCTAAACACAAGGCGATCACACATTTTAGTGTGAAGCACCCTGAAGTATGTCAAACGGAATCACACTTGGTGGAATCATTGTTTCCAAGTTTTACAGTTGCTCTTCACGTGTTCTTAAAGACTAACCAGTAACAGGATGCAAACTACGGATCCTCAGTCCGGCAGGCTAACCACTGGGCAGCGCTTGACCCCGGTAACAAGGTTTTGCTGTCCTAAGTGTTCGGTCATGCATCCGACTCAATAAGAGGGCAGGTGAAAAATAAACCGCTTGAACCGCTATATAGTAGTGTGTTGTCCGTCAGTCAGTCATTAGACACTAAAATGACGTCACATAAGGGACGCTAAACATTGTAATTTGTACTGTCGTGACGTCAGTAAAACGTGCGCGAATCACGAGAAGAGTTATTCATTCTGTATGCTACAACACAGCATGACATGTAAACTTCAAAAGCAAGAAATACAAATATTTGCTACTCTTAAGTTTGGTTTTATTTACTCTTGAAACCCTGCGGAAGTACATCTAGTTATAAACTAAAGTATATGTAGTCTCGCTTTCAGAAACATTTAAGGTAAAAATCAATAAACGCTAGAAAATCTTTAAAATATAGCATGAGAATAATAAAAATCAATGTTTATATAAGAAATTGGTGAAGTGCGTAATAAAAAATTGTACGTGATTATATAAGAAACTGATAATATTTTGATGCCACTCAACAACCCCAGGCACCTGATTCAATGTGCTAATTCTATGGTACGCGCATTACATTTCTACTTAATGATGAATCATTAGGGTTAAGGTAAAGTACTGATACTGATTCCTGACCTTCAGGTTTTAAGTTTTTTATGAAGCGATGCCATCAACGATGCGAAACTTGGCTCTTAATTTAGCGATAGAGGAAGAGCTATTGATGCTGAGGGCCTCAACACTACAATACTGAACCTTCCACGAATATTCTATATGAAACCATTGTGTTACAATGTTAACACTACAATACTGAACCTAATGGTTTCATATAGAATATTCGTGGAGTGTTACAATGTTAACACCACAATACTGAACCTTCCACGAATATTCTATATGAAACCATTGTATTACAATGTTAACACC
>NW_013666266.1:433764-434807 GCF_000517525.1 Limulus polyphemus
ACCACAATACTGAACCTAATGGTTTCATATAGAATATTCATGAAGTTTTAACATTGAAATACAATACAGGGATACAGAAACAGTCTGCAGTATACATGTTGTAGTTATGCACAAAGTCCAGCGTTGGCCAGAAGATAAATAAATATATATAGGAGGTGCACACGTTCATATTTGTTATAAAACACCGTTTGAAACAAATTCCATGGTTCATCTCATCTACAGTCCTTCAACAGTGACCTTACAATTGCTGTTGTACATAAGAGTTATATTTTCTATAAAACTGTTATCAATGTTATTGTCATGCAATTGTTTTTCTCTGAAACAAGGACAACAACTTAATTATCAGGTATTTAAAATTTGATTAGCAATGAAAAAATCTTTGTATACTCTAAATAAGAAAGAAAAATATTTAGTGACGCCTGATTAACTCTTTCTTAATACTGAACAACTTTCCTCTACCGGTACTGTATGATTAACTCTTTCTTAATACTGAACAACTTCTCTCTACCGGTACTGTATGATTAACTCTTTCTTAATACTGAACAACTTTCCTCTACCGGTACTGTATGATTAACTCTTTCTTAATACTGAACAACTTCTCTCTGCCGGGTGAGGACGACCAAACAAAAGTACCCTTAGACCTAGTAAAAAAAAAAGCGAATTTTTCTCAAAAGGTTTCATTTTTAATTACATTTCATTCGAATATGAAATATCAGATATTATTAAGACAGACCAGTTTTAGAAAACGTCTACATAATCTTCCTTGTAGCACACAAGTGTGGTGGGCGGGTTTACAGGCTAGCGTGTTGGGCTGTGGATCGAAGGTTCCAAGGTTTGACACGTGATGCTGCTAAACTCGCTCTACACTTTCATCTGCTGGCAAGTTATAAAAGAGACAATCAATACGACTATTCGGTTCGAAGAGCCGGTCAACCCCCCCCCCCCCCCGTGGCGTATGTGATGTTGACTGGCTACCCGCCCCCACCCCCGACGACTAACGCATCTTACAGGTAGAAACCTTCCATAGTAACGTCTACCACTTT
>NW_013666266.1:434845-438447 GCF_000517525.1 Limulus polyphemus
AGGTTGAAAACTTCCCATAGAAGTCTCCAATCCCTTTCTTTCGAATGCGTTGAACGGGATCCGTTCCTTAAATGATGCCCTAAGTAAAACGAAACTCTTCTGACCTATATGACGCACTAATGCTGTCTGTCACGTGAATGTGCAGTTTGTAGTATGCTTCTGCAGTACTATTGTGGAAATATCTCTTATATTTACTTTTTAGGTTTACACGAATTTAAACATACTGGCCATCCTCGCACGTTTCCTTCATTTTAATAGTTTCGGTTTTTCGAGTTTATTTTAGTAGCGGTGAAAAAAATGCTTAGATTACGAACTATGATTTTTAAGGCTTCTATAAGCATGCTGTATTAAAAATTATATCTAGATTTTGTTTGTTACCTTCCTCTGTCAAAGAAAGTTTTCACACAGCTTTATCAAAATGTTTTTCACGTGGTTGTATCGAAGAGGTATATTTACGTCGTTTTCTGTAGAAGTTCAGTCGTATGGTTCTATTAGGGGTAAAGGCCCTTCATAATTTTTTAGATTTTTATGAGCGTACAAAATGTGCGATTTTTTTAATGATTTCCGACCCCTTTCTGAAAGCGTACGTATAGTGATGGAGTTTTTGAAATAAATGCTATCGGACATTGGTCGTAATAAAGAGAGGACAGGTCAATAATAGAAGAGAGGACTGGTCAATAATAGAAGGGAGATGTTTGAGACTCTTCGTCTAGCAAATAAAAGTCCTTATAAAAAAAATAATTTTGGAATTTTCCAGACGATTCAAGGGCATGACAGAGGATCTTACAAGATGTCTTCTTTGGTGCTACATCATCGTATGACGTAAGTCGGGTGACAAGACGTATTTTAAAGTTGTAAATTACATCCTTGTTGTGATTTAAAATCTTGATGGTTTTTAAAAAATGAAAACAGTATTGTGCTAAGCCTAACTAGTACATTTTAGCAAACTGGAACAAAAGAAAAAGATAAATTTAAGAGTACGGTATACGTTAATACAAATAAAAAAAAGACGCATAAAATACGTAAAGAAGCAGCCATATAAACTTAAGGCTCTAATACGGCAGAAAATATATTATTCTAAGGTGTGGCCTAGAGCAGAACGTATTTTTGTTTGTTTGTTTGTAGTTAAGCGCAAAGCTACGCAATCTGTGTTGTGCCCACCACGGGCATCGAAACAGTGGGATTTCACCTTCACTCTCAATTAGGGGCGCACTTACATTTTCAAAATGCGGCGAGCATTTGTTTTTTTAAGGGAATACGACGCGATATTCATAGTCCGGACACGCTAACCATTAAGCAACACCCGAACATATATAGTATTTACAATACATCTTTTTTAACAGTGACCTTTTCCTGTGCAATATCATACTCACACCAACCACAGCAAAGAAACGAAAACAAAACCAAAGGCAATACACTCTGACGTCACTTAATATACAATAAACTTTATAAACACCATTTTCGAAATGTTTAGTAAAAAAAAAAATTATATATATGACCTTGGTTTCAGATGACACCCAACGAATTCAAGTTATGGTTATTGAGGCGTGGAAGTTGTACTCTTGCCCAAATACCTACATGACCTGCGGGTATACGTCATTTTCCTTCTCCCAGAATCACCTGTGTTATCACGAACCTCTATAATTAACCCAGTCAACATTAAACGAAGAACTGTTAGTCCTAAACCTGGGCCCCTATATTTCGACAGGCTAAAAAAAAAAGAAAGAAAAAAAAAGAAGAAAAAAAAAGAAAAAGAAAATAAGGCTGACATTGCTACGAACAACTCCAGGAGGTCCGCGTCCTTGAATTTGTTTGTCTATGGAGTAATACTTGTTATTATTTTTTTCGTGTGTCTGTAGTATTTCATTTGGCACTTTTCAGTTTATCTATCATATTATTATGGCTATATTTTCTCGCATTGCACAACAAACCGTGACAACCCGAAGTTTTAAGATTGTGTTAATCATTACATCCTTGAAACTTATAGGAAATATCAAACGATTCGCAACTGGAACTTTTAAGTATCATTATGAATATATATATATATTATTTCTTACTCATTGGTAAAGGTTCATCTGTTTGTTTGTTTGTTTTGAATTTCGCGCAAAGCTACACGAGGGCTATCTGCGCTAGCCGTCCCTAATTTAGCAGTGTAAGACTAGAAGGAAGGCAGCTAATAAACCCCCTCCCACCGCCAACTCTTGGGCTACTCTTTTACCAACGAATAGTGGGATTGACCGTCACGTTATAATGCCCCCACGGCTGAAAGGGCGAACATGTTTGGTGGGACGGGAATTCGAACCCGCGACCCTAAGATTGCGAGTCGAGTGCTTTAACCACCTGGCCATGCCGGGCCAAAGTTCATCTGAAGCCTGTGGTAAAAGAAATAATAAAAAAAAAAATATTCAAAAATACGCAGCAACATGGCTAATAACAAACATTTCCACCAGCTAATAAATCTGCTAAACAAGTCGTTTTATTAGATTTGAAAATATTCAATCTGAACGACGCCTTAAGCACACGTGGACTAATAGGCTTTATGTTCAGTTTTAGCTAGCCCTAATTTTAAATCGTGATCCAGAGGGAAGGCAACTAAACAGCAGCACTGGCCGCCACAAATGTTTTGTTTGACTCTTTGAACCCAATAATAGGCTGACTGTCACTTTTATAACACAGCCACAGCTGAAAGTATGGAATGTGTTCACGTCTTTAACCCTGGACCTTTACGATACGCAGCCCGACACACTGACCAGTAGACCCCGGCCATATTGCTAGATAAATTGTTACTTTACTCATAACTGCACGCATCACCCCAATTGTGATGAAAGATAAGGCACAGTAAGATAACACCACGTAAACGTTCAACATACAAACTATAATACTGCACTAAGACTTGAAACTGTAATATTCAAAGGGTAAAAATTCATGTTTGCCTGGGTAATTGAATATGTCCTCTGAAACTGTACTACTAACTTTTCGTTCGTTTAGTAATTGATTTATTGTGTTTAGAGTTCATACAAACAGTGAAACATTTATATTTACGTTTCAGCAGTTTTCCAAAGCTCACGAGAAGGAGAGCAGTCATCCGCAAAAAAAACCTACATTGGTGAGATGCGAGTATACGCCTTTGGGGAGGAGGGGGAATTGAAAATAGGTTAAAATGACAAAGAGAGTGAAAAATTGGTCAAGCCCCGGTGAAGCTTGTTTTTCTCTGAAGCTAAGTTTCCCTTAAGATAAATTGATAAGTTAGTTTTACAGGAAATGTTCCTCCATCAGGGGGCGGTGAGACATTGTTTGTCAATCGCCATGCAGGTCTTCTGTTTCACTGGCATAACATTTTGTACAAATTCACTCCTACAGGCCAGCTTATTTATGGTATGATAGTGTAAATATTACAGCATGTTATCTGACTTTAGCAATACATTCACAACCACAAGACAATGGAGCCCGGCATGGCCAGGTGGTTAGGGTGCTCGACTCGCAATCTGATAGTCGCAGGTTCGAATCCCCGTCACACCAAACATGCTCACCCTTTCAACTGTTGGGGCATTATAATTTGACGCTCAATCCCACTATTCGTTGATAAAAGAGTAGCCCAAGAG
>NW_013666266.1:438468-439943 GCF_000517525.1 Limulus polyphemus
GGACAAACAGACACAAGTCGCTTTATATTACAGATGATGTACAAAACTTCAATATATCCATATTTTCAACCCTTAGTAACAACTGTAACTAGTAACAACAGAATAAAAAATCAAATTACTCAGTATGACACAATATCTCGAGACCCCCCACCACACACACACACATTTTAGAGTTAGGCTGTTAAGCAATGAAACTTGTTTTACCTCTTCTAGCAAATGAGTATTGTGTGCTTGTTGTTAAGCCCACAGTTACATCACGGGTTGCCTGTGCTCCGCCCAACTCGAGTATCAAAATTTAATTCTTAGCACTAAATGATTAAAGCATTAAAGGAATCTTAGCATCACTTTTATTTTACATAAAATAACATGAAATTAAATTTATTTATTCAATTTCTGTAGTGGGGGGATGTGTGTGTGTGTGCTGAAACTACTGAACAAAATTGAAACTCCTGCATATGATAGTATCCATGTCAAGCCTGGGGATGCTGCCGCACCCTCAGCACCCCTAGTCCCTGCGTCCTTGACACTAAAAGAACCGTTAGTACGGCCAACAAGCATGGATGTTTTAGATCAGGTATTCTCAAACTCTTATTCGCGAACGGGAGGTTGTATTATACGTCCTACCTCCCCTCTCTTTTTTTTTAGCTTGAAAAAAAAATAATTATCGTAACAATGAATATATCAATTTATCTTTTTTTGGATGCCTTAAAATTAGGGTTACCAACAGTGGTATTATTTGTCTGTTGCTGTTTTCTTATTTTCATTAGTCCTAATAGTAAAGCATAACATCGAGTATTTATTTCAAAACTGCTTTACTTACTGTATTTATAGTAAGTTGAACAAGTGATACATTAAGTTTGTTTTGTTTTTTCGCCTACTTACTGGAAATTAATCATGTCATACTCCAAAAAATGCTCATTCAAGGAAATGACTTTGTAAGAAATTGCCTTAATTATTAGTCTCCGCAGAAAATGTACGCGTTGGAGCCATTACGTAAAACTAGATAATTATCTAGAGCAACTTTTTACTGCTTTTGTAAAATCTCTGTAAACTAGGCCTTAGAGTGTGATTAGCATTCGACCATAACTTTCTTTTGGTTGACAGCATTTCCACATTAGCCCGCATTATATTGTTACGTATCTGCTCGTTTGTTAATTTCCGGTATAAATTCTTTTCAAGGAACTTCAGCGATACAAGTCCTTTCTTAAATAAAACTAGTTTATTCTTTCTTGATATAACTTTTTAGTACACTGAATTTCCACAGTCACTTTAAACTTAACAACCTTTATAACACACGCTATAAATCACAGTGATTCACAAACTTTACTTATGGTGCCTACTGTTTGCTTGACTCAATTATCTGTCTCTTCAATCTATCTGCATATCTCTGCAATCTATCTGTCTATATCGCTGGCTTTCTTTGCCAGGCTTATGTACTAAAAAAGAGGGCGTCTAGCAAACACTGGGACATTCGC
>NW_013666266.1:440825-441503 GCF_000517525.1 Limulus polyphemus
AGGGAGTAAGAAGTCCCAGTCATCTTGGCGGCTATTATAAAACTTTGCCAATTCCTGTCCCAGTGTCCAATTGTACTATTCTACCATCCCATCAGACTGTGGGTGAATTGGCGTTGTCCTGTCAAACAACTTGCAGCATTCCTGGAACACAGCTGATTCAAAGTTACGACCTTGATTTCAATGCAGTTCGTATGACATACCAAACCTGAAGAAGAAATCACTAATAGCCAAAGCTACAGTTGTAGCTTCCTGATTTGGTATTGCATATGCCTCAGACCACTTGGTGAAATAATCCATCACCACACAAATGTACCTATTTCCAGCACGAGTTCGGGGCAACCGACCAGCAATGTCAATGGCTACTCTTTCCATTGGTGTGCCAACTTGATATAACTTCATTGGAGCATGTGCCTTATGCTTTATAGAAACCTGACTTTAAATCCAGAGTTGAAAACCACCTGGCTCCACTTGGGCCATCAAGAGTATCATCAATTCTTGGCATTAGGTATGAGTCCTTTTCGGTTATACTGTTAAGAGCCCTGAAGTCTACATAGGAACGTTGGGTCCCATCCTTCTTCTGGACTAACACGACGGGAGTTGACCAGGAACTATCTGATTTCTCGACAATCCCTTCCTTAATTAGGCCATCCATGACCTTATCCATCTCTTGTCGCTTTG
>NW_013666266.1:442465-446893 GCF_000517525.1 Limulus polyphemus
ATGTCAGCCAGGTATACTTTCTGTCTGTTCTTCATGCACAATAATTACCCACACCAGTCTCCACAGCCTTGCATAATGTCCTGTCACACCACAGAGCTTCTGTATGGCTTCTGGTACTCCTTTGTGAGCTATCTGCACATAGACGGGAGAGAAGATAGCTTGACAACAGTACACACCGCCAACTTTTGGGCTTCTCTTGGCTGACTGAATAATGGTATTTGACTATCACTCTTATAACTTATCCACGGCTTCATTCGCGGAGTAGGTTTTTACTGAAAAGGAATTTTCTATGCCTGAACTACCAAGAAAGGACAAAAACATAAATTATATGAAAAGTATTATTATCTCAATTTAATTTTAAAACAATTTAACTAATTCAACTTAAAACATTAAGTATGACAGGCCCGTACGAAGAATGTTTAAAAGGGAATTCTAAATTGTGAGATCAAAAGCAAACACATATTGTGCAAAACAGAATCAGCATGCATAGCATGCTACTTCTACGGGGATCTGGGGCATGGTACCCCCCCTCCACACACACACACAAAATTTGTAAAAAAATAGGTTCTACGAGATTAAATCTGGAAGCAATTGAGTATGAAATATAGGTTAAACAACTAAATGGCTGTTCTAATAAAATCCACAAACATCCAATGAAAAGTCAAAGAAACATTTCTATATGTCCCCTGGTGGGACAGCGGTAAATCTTCGGATTTACAACGCTAAAATCAGGGGTTCGATTTTCCTCGGTGGACACATCAGATAGCCCGATGTTGCTTTGCTATAAGAAAATACACACATATTTCTGTATGCGTTTGATTTGTTTTAATATATTATTTTAAAACAAGTGGACTGTGTTGCTGTTTGTTTATTGTTGAAGTTCATCACCAACAAATCACGCACACCAACTGTAGAGAATCCGAACTATAAAACCTGACAGTAGCGATACGGCTTCGGATTCCAATCACAAAGTTTCAACAGAAGCCATTACATGCGACTAATTCAAGCCAAAAAAATGCTAATACTTCATTAGAAGAATGTAGACTTTGTAAAAAAAAAAAATCGTTAAATACCATAAGTAGTTGTTCTATAACTATATAACAATAGATTTTTTTACATCACAAAAATAGGGGGTTCGTCCGAATCCCTCCTACGTACGTGCGTGTATACAAATGTGTTTAAAATAATTTCTGGTCTGAGTATGCACATTGAAACTTTGGTGGTATCAAACATCCACGTGTCTAAAATAATTTCTGGTCTGGGTATGCACATTGAAACTTTGGTGGTATCAAGCATCCACGTGTCTAAAATAATTTCTGGTCTGGGTATTCACATTGAAACTTTGGTGGTATCAAACATCCACGTGACTACGCCACGTGTTTAAAATAATTTCTGGTCTGGGTATGCACATTGAAACTTTGGCGGTGTCAAACATCCACGTGACTACGCCACTGGTTTCTGTATCTGGTATCCTTGAAAACAGAACATAATAGGGATTCGAAATATACCCCTCTCGGTCCTCTGATAGGGTAAACCTAACGTAGAGAAAAAAAATCAGACATGATGAAAAAAAAAGAGATAAGATGACGATACTAACAAAGCTGTATCGCTAATACCTATAGGAAGGTGAGGGGAGAGGAATGTTTTGTAATATTCTTGTTGCATCGCAACAACGTGCAACATTACACATTGTGAAATAACGCATTAGAATGTGCAATAACCAAGGTGCATGCTAAAATCTACGTTAATACACTGTTACTTATAGTCTACGACAAACTGTGTGTCTCGGCAAGTTGTTAGGGATGTCGTGAGAGTTTCACCAGACGAAGAATAATTAAATACATAAAAAACTCTACAAAATAATATACATATACATATATATATATATATATATTGCACGTGGTACCAGGGGTGTAGCGCAAATCAAGGTAAATGGGTTAGGATGTAGTCAATGAAAAAAGTTTAGGAACCACTGGTCTGTTTGTTTGGTTTGAATTTCGCGCAAAGCTACATGAGGGTAATATGCGCTAGCCGTCCCTAATTTGGTAGTGTAAGACTAGAGGGAAGGCGGCTTCATCACCATCCACCGCCAACTCTTGGGCTACTCTTTTACCAAAGTATAGTGGGATTGACCGTCACATTATAATTACCCCATGTCTGAAAGAGAGAGCATGTTCGGTGGCGGTATTTGAACCTGCGACCACCAGACCACGCTAGGGCCCATGGCGGACATACTGTGGTTGAAGAACTATTGTACACTCTTCTTCTTTTTCTTGAAAAACCCTAATGGTCTGAATAAAACATTTAGTGTTAAAAATATAGTATGCCTAACACTAATGTCTTATGACAAATGTAATTATAATCATGCTTCACTAGTTTAGGGAAGGCGTTCACAACACAATACTAAAATATTATAACAAAGCAATGTAACAATGTGTATTATAGCCAATAATAGTACAGCATTATCATAGTCTAAATATATAAGACCATTCATGTAATATATCACAAACAACGGTAGTGGTTCATAATAGGGATCGTCCATTTCTTCTTTATTATTATTCAATATTGTTCCGCCAGCCTACATCAAAAATGGCTGTGAGTATTGTAATACAACCTGGGTAATATTACTACACGCATCATTGCGCATTGTGTAGGGTAGTATTTAAGTTTATTTGACTACTTAGCAAATAAAAGCGGCTGTATAGCCGTTGACACCCAATCGCTTTCATGAAGTCTGTGGCTTATATGGAGCTTCATAATCTAATATACATGTATACGTATATAGCTGTGTGCTGGCCGTGGATGTAATTTAATGTTTATATGGCACACATGGCACAAGTACCATAGCGATTATTAACTTATTGTCTCAACTATATTGATTTCTCGTATCATTTATTTATATACGGGGTTCCTGCCCTTTAGGACACGATGTCACTGACAGGATCACAGTCGTTGTTGTTTCTTTTTACCACTGCATGATCGATTTCGGCTATGTCACACAAACACCTAAATCGTCATACAAACGTCTAAAATGTTAAACAAACAGAAATCTTTAAGTACCACTTGAGGTTGCACTTCCGACTATTTTGACTCCATGTCTAAAATCTGTAATATTTAGGAGAGTCAAAATAGGGTTTTGTAGCTTGAGAAAATAATGTCTACGCTATGTCTCAAACTTTAAACATATTTGTTTACATATCTGGCGATTGCATTTTCACTTTAAGCTACCTATCTTGTTTCTGTATTTTTTGAAGATCCATATTCTCCCCTTTTTAAAATATTTTTTTAGTAATCTTGTATTTAACAATCCACAGTCAAAATATAAAAACATTTTTGTGAATAATGCAAAAAATTTCGGCCATGAGTCTTCTTCGAGGGTTAGCTTTAGAGAAGTTCATGAAATACTTTGTGGAGCTAAAATAGGCCTGGGACAATTTTTATCACCAACCTTGAAAAGATGAGTAACATTAGTCAACTTCCAATCCTCTAGCGCCTGCCCACTATTCAAGGACTTACAAAAAATAGTAGCAAATGGCCAATCCTTAACCTCCTTCAAATCCCGTAGGGAAATATTATATGGTCCAGGACCCTATTATTTCTTTAAACTTCCCAGTTTTTCGTTTGTTTTTTTTTTCTTAATAAATCCAGAATTAATATGATCATCTTGTTCGGTGTTGTTTCCATCTAGCAACTGTTCAGGATGAGGAACATCGCGAACTGTTCTCTCAGAAAGGCACTACATAAATTAAGATATCATTTTATAATCAACAACGTACACCGTTATTTTATTCTACAATATAACATATAGCAGTATATATAACAATAATACTGCAACACAAAAAAAGTGTATTATAACCTATAATAAAAGTTACATAAATAATAAAAAATGGTGTAACTATACTTTACCATAATACAATAAGTTATTTCTCTACAGTTAACTGTGAATTATTTGTATGGAAGTATCAGTATTAAAAGTAGAGATGAGAGTATGGACAACAACATTACGTCTATAAATTTATGGAGATAAAATATGGACAACAACATTACGTCTATAAATTTATGAAGATAAGAGTATGGACAACAACATTACGTCTATAAATTTATGAAGATAAGAGTATGGACAACAACATTACGTCTATAAATTTATGGAGATAAAATATGGACAACAACATTACGTCTATAAATTTATGAAGATAAGAGTATGGACAACAACATTACGTCTATAAATTTATGGAGATAGAGTATGGACAACAACATTACGTCTATAAATTTATGGAGATAGAGTATGGACAACAACATTACGTCTATAAATTTATGGAGATAGAGTATGGACAACAACATTACGTCTATAAATTTATGGAGATAAAGTATGGACGATAACATTGCGTCTATAAATTTATGGAGATAAAGTATGGACGATAACATTGC
>NW_013666266.1:447893-451319 GCF_000517525.1 Limulus polyphemus
GTATGGACGATAACATTGCGTCTATAAATTTATGGAGATAAAGTATGGACGATAACATTGCGTCTATAAATTTATGGAGATAAAGTATGAACGATAACATTACGTATATAAATTTATGGAGATAAGAGTATGGACGATAACATTGCGTCTATAAATTTATGGAGATAAGAGTATGGACGATAACATTACGTCTATAAATTTATGTTTCCATATTCCGTAACACCAATGTTACAATACCAAGGTTTTTTCTATGATATCTTGCTGAATAACAATATTAACAGAGCCATCTGGTGTTATTACATAAGAGTAACAGAAGCCCTGTCTGTGGAACTCGGTGCAGAAACCAATAACAGTTTCATGACCTAATAATGTGGATAATAATTCATCTTTATATTTTTAATTATGCTGGTTGTTTATATTTATTATTATGGTTAGATGGCGCTATAAACTGTTCCATTGAGAAAGAATTTTCTAAAAACACATTGAAAAGATGAAAGATCCGGCCAATTATCGTGTTTTAGGGAATTATTCATAACCTAAGTAGGTCCACAGGTGTAAAAAAAAAATAATAATAAGTAACGTCATCTGGTGGGTTTAACAAAAAGACCCTGAAGATTGGCTTTATCAGAATAAAAAAATTGAGGCAAAACTATGGTTATTACTGATGAAAGTTAGTTGAATGGATAGCAACTGTCTGTTGTAGAAATACAAGTGTAGAGTGTTTCTACAACAGGCAGTTACCGTCCATTCAACTGGACAATCTATCACAGAATAGGCTTATTACTGTCGTTTAGATTCACTTCTTATACACCGTCAGTTTAAACTTCTCAAAATATTTGTTTTCAATAAGAATATTTACAACAAGTCCCAATTAATCTAATTGTTTAATATTCTCCAAAATTACATTAATATCAATTCTCACCGTTATTATGACACGAGTGGCTTCTCTCCGTTGAACAGCACTGACAAGGTGTTATGACGTAACACACGAAGAAACTTGTGAACAGTTACAAGGTAGTGTCTTAGCTGTACTTGCTGCAATAGGTGCAAGAATTAACAATAACATTTGTTTGTTATGAAGCGGAAAGTTTCAAAATTGGGATATCTGTGCTGTGCCCATAACCCCACATTTTAGCAATACATGCCCCCAAGCTTACCGCTGAGCCACCGGGGTAGGGGAAGGGTCAAAATAACGTGATGTAAAGCAATGTAATGTTTCGCCATATATGACGTTTTACAACTTAAAACGTGTCACACACACATATATACACATGCATATATATATAGTTGTATTTGGCCGAAATGTGGTTATCGGTAACTTAAATTTTACTAACAAAAACAACAAAGTCAAATACCCTTCCAGCTACTGTGAACATAATATCTTTAAGTATGTACGGTAAGGTTGTGGCCATCGGATATCAATTCTTGTCATTGTTAATAGTTATTATATAGCCCAGCGTTTCCCAAACTTTCATGAACACGGAACACTAAACACGTGAAATATCGGTGTAGAGGGTATGTTGCGCACGCAGCGCCTTATAGATTTGTATATTATAAATTTATTTATTTAATCTAATTACATATTAATGAATTTTTTACATTTTTTATGCTTATAATATATTTTAGGTACAAACCTCTCCAATAAGATATTATGTAGAATAGATATGGTATCTTCTATAATTCTTCTTGAATACGAAATCTATATTATCTAATTCTAATACACAGGAAAATATTTCATAATAAGTTATGATCGTACAAAAAGTGTTAAATATTTTATTAAAATTTAAAATCATGATTTTCTTACGAAGCACCTCTCAATGTCGGACGGAACACCAGTGTTCCGCGGAACATAGTTTGGGAAACGCTGATATAGACTATTAAACACGACAGCAATAAATATTATTTTTTGGATCATATTTCTTAAAAATACTAGTTTCTCTTGTGTTGTAAAAAAGGATAATCATAAAAGTTAAATGGAAACTTTTGAACGTAAAGTTGCAACTAAAAATCACCAGGGGGAATAAACGCTAATACAAATTAAAATTCGATGACGAGGAACCCACTTTGAGATTAATAATGGCTGGAGACGGCTCAAATGGGTACGAGCTCGTACCTGATGATGACAAAACCTTGTCGAAACGTTGTACATTTGCTGTTATGTTAAACTTATATTAAAGTTTTTCTTCATTACCCATTTAAGCCGTCTCCAGCCATTACTAATACAAATTATTTTTCTGAGAATATTTATACATTAAACGAGAAGAAAATGGAATTAAAGAAACAGATAAAAATGTTGCGTCACTTCAATGAAAATAAGTTCCACAGGAGATAGACTGTTTTGATATACAGTGTACGTTTAAAAAGTGCTACAGATGTGGGTCAAAGTATGTTAGCTCTTAGAAACAAGTTTTATTTTTAGGTCAATTTTTGCACGATGGCGTAAGTTCTTGAGACACCAAACCTCGAAATCAACACTGTCGAAATATAGAGGTTTCGTTTGCCACGAAGAAACGCCACCTCTCGATTTTGCAGGACTAATATTATCACATACAAGACAATCGAAATTTTCTTTATAAACTGGAAAAGAATAAAAAAAATACTGAACAGAAAATATTTTATCTGCTGACATAACTTTACCCCCTCCTTCAGGAATTTTTCTGAAATGATGTCTCTGTCTAGGAAAAGAATACAAACAACAGTTCTTGAAAACTAACAAAAAAAAATTTAAAACGACGATTATTTTATACACAATTCAATAAAATTAGATTATTTCCAGTCTCCAAATTACTAAAATAATAACTTACTGTACAAGGTTAAAAAGTGGTAAAAAAAAATGATGAGACTGGAAAACAATCTCGTACACTCTACAAGTTTCGACGTATATCTTACGTCATCCTCAGGGAAAAAACAACAACAAACAATAAATTTGTGGAAGAGATACAGCGTAACTTAAAAATTGACGACTTATTTTTGTACCATTCACTGTCAGTAAGGGTTTACATGTTACATTATACTAAGTAATTGTATGTTTTTACCTGTCACAACATTCGATGTGGAAAACTGATCAAAATAAAGAGTGAAATCACTCATTTTCTATATAAGATAAATAGGGGGCTCGAAGAACCACAATATTCATTATACTGATGCATAAAAGAGTTGGGGTCATCATTAGTAATTCCAGGATTATAAAGCAAAGTTTGGATCTGTTTACGTGTGGACCAGATACTTTAAGTGGTTGCGATGATATTGATTTTATCATTACAGTGTATTACCTAAATATACTGGGTAATTCTATCAAAAAAACCCAAAAGGAAAGAACATTGAGCCAGAAAACATCTATCTATATATATATATATATAATAGCTAAATGTCTGTCTGTTACGCTTTGTATCTCCTGAACCGTTGATCGTACAATATATATATTGT
>NW_013666266.1:451366-455997 GCF_000517525.1 Limulus polyphemus
CAATCTCGATACAAAACACACACTTTATATTACCGTCACTACCGCTCGCTCGACTCAATTATCTGTCTATCTGCAGTCATCATCTCGCTTTATTTGCCGGGCTTATATACTAAAAAAGAGGGCGTCTAGAATGCACTCGGGCCTTCATGATCCTTCTAGAAACTCATCACGTGCTACCAGCGTCACGTGACTTCCACTGTCGTAACAATATATAACAAAATGCTTATATTCAAGATTACATTACAGGAAAATTAGTCATTTTTTTTTTTGCATTTCCTAAAATTTCATATCTGTATCAACACCGATCCTCCAGTCTTCATATGTACCGAACAGTCAATCTGAGAAAAACTTATTAAGAACAAAAATGTTTCCTTCTCTGAGAGAATTTCACGAAATAAAGGGGGGGGGGGACTTCCTCATTCGACTGATTGAAAGAAACGTTTCGAAAGTAGAAGCATGAACCAAGAAAACGCATAAAGAGAGGAGCGTGTTTGAGTATATATTTGTTGTTGTTCGATTTTTTTTTTTCATGTTGGCATTACGTACATGTATGATTTTATTGTACCATGTCGAATAAATTGATTTTTATTGAATTGAATATCTTCCCTCTGACATTTTCTACATAAATG
The DNA here is from genome assembly GCF_000517525.1 of Limulus polyphemus. Lineage (NCBI taxonomy): Eukaryota > Metazoa > Arthropoda > Merostomata > Xiphosura > Limulidae > Limulus > Limulus polyphemus. The sequence continues at coordinate 451,996 of NW_013666266.1, forward strand.
ACAACTGTCAAAAATCGCTCACTTCAGTAACCGGTGTTTTCTTGTGCTCAGTAAAATGACAAGAAACCGTGGCATCCAGCGGAAAAAAAAAATCCTCGCGTCTACTTAGTGAACCTGAGCGCTCTATAGTGCTGTATGCACCCACTGCATCGAAATCCAAACAATTTTGCCGACAATGTTTGTTTGTTTGAAGTTAGGCACAAAGCTACACAATGGGCTATCTGTGCTCTGCCCACTACAGATATCGAAACCCGGTTTATAGCGTTGTAAGTCCACAGACATACCGTTGTGCCACAGAGGGGATTGCCGACAATGCACCTCAGTCAGTCTCCTTTGCTTAAACACGAACGCAATGCAATTTCACTTATTGAAATAACACATTAAACGACAAAAGACTTAACATATAAAATGTCCATTCAACCCAATCTTTTGAATGAGAGTATCTATGCAATATGACTGTCTAGTTGACCGTTTACAACTGGTTAAGTTGTATCTATGAGTATCTGCTAGTTTCTTATCATTTTTCAACTGAATAAGACATGTAAATGATGAAGTGGCGTGCAATAAGAAAAAAAAAAGAGAATGTCTATATTTCTTTCTACTACATTGTTGGCCATTCTTTCCACTTCCAATAGTGTATTGAAAGTCTGAAAGTCCTGAGGCAAGGCTTTCTTGTGGGTTCTACCTCTAACCATTAAGCCTTCACCCACAATCGCTTACGTACAAGGTATATTGATACTGTTGCGTATCTGCTTGTTTGTTAATTTCCCGTATAAATTCTTTCCGAGAAAGTTCAGCGATATACAAGTCCTTTCTTAATTAAATCTAATTTATTCTTTCTCGATACAAATTTTGCAATACACAGAATTTCCACAGTCAATACGTTTGCAATCTCGATAACAAAACACACACTTTATATTACCGTCACTACCGCTCTCTTGACTCAATTATCTGTCTCTATATCTATCTATCTACAATCTTATCTCCGCTTTATTTGTCGGGATTATATACAAAAAAGAGGGCGCTTAGAACAGACTAGAGTTGCCAGGAAAAGTCAAGATCCTTCGAGAATCTCATGACGTGTTACCAGCGTCATGTGACTTCCGCTGTCGTAACAATACCCTTTATTCCGCAACTCTCTATCACGTAATCATCTAACGTACAAAAATACATTTTATTCAATAAATTATACGACAACGGAAATTCAGTAATGGCTAAAGTTGCAAAATCTATCTTGCTTGTCTTCTGCTACGTGAAGACATCAATGTTCCCTTTTGAAGTTCATTTGTCTAGTTCGTTCTTATAGAATCTCCAGCCCCTTTCTCGACCCATTGAACTTTGTAGATAGTTCCTTTTCATATTCAGTCTTGAAAATTATCGTTGTGTACACGTCTAAGTTAATACGATTTTAACGAACTGTTCTCAAGAATCAGTAATTAAGCCAAGTATTTGATGGTAGATGCATGAAAGATTTCTTTCAACAAGACTGACTGAAAAAAAAACAACAAGATTTCACTAGCAAAAAAGACGGGACGATGTTTTTCTCTAATCTTGCCAAATCTTTTTAATTCTTAACATTGTTGTTCAATACCTGTTTATTTTGTTAAGCATAAAGTTACACAATTGGCTATTTGCTCTATGCCCATTGCAAGAACTGAACCTCGACTTTTAGCGTTATAAGCCTACAAGCTTACTGTTAAGCCACTGGGGAAGATTTAATATTAAGTATTTAACATACAGATAAAATTATTATATGAAGCTCCATAATTTTTATTGGGCCCTAGGGCATTTGTCCTGTTTAACCTAAGTATCCCTACGTTACTGATTGTTTCCATCAGACCATTATGATAAATGGAGATCTCATTAGACTTTTTGCCATATTCCAATGGGCTATCTTTGTTCTGCCCACCACTGGTATCAAAACTCAATGTTTAGCATTATAAGCCCACAAACTTCCTGCTGGTTCATCAGGATTAATTATTACTGAAAGATACAAATGGGTTGATAAATAATGCTAAAGTATTCGTTTAAGGGGATATATATTCTCTAATCATTCAGAAAATACAATCATCCAAATTTTACTGAAATATTAAGGCATCATGATTAGTTGGCTTATGACTCAAAATAAGGGTTGGATTATTAAAAATTTCGAAAAGAATAGAAGAAATACCCATGAACTCCTTTTTCACGGCCTAATAAAAATTTGGCAACATGCAAAATACCAACTTTAAAGCAAAAACAAAAAATATTTTACAGATGCTAACATTTTTACCCTACACAGACAAAATCGTTTGTGAAGATGCTTCAGTTGGGAGTGAAGAGTTGATGTGAAATAGTATAGATTTCTAACTTCATAAAAAAAGGAGGAAAGAACAAATATAATTCAATCTCACAAAATATAAAATTTTAACCACAATTAGTTGGTTGTAAAACTTTTTCGCCTGCACTCAGCGACTTTAAGAAAGAAACTCACTGAAGAAAAAAAAATTTTTTCTTTTTAATATAGATAATTGTTTGGTAAACAAATTCGAACAGAGGAAAGGAAATAAAAATTTAATAAATTATTTTCCTCATTTTCCATGACAAAAAGTAGTTGTTATCATAAAATGGGCTGGGGGGTCACTTATAAACTGCAGTTCATACCAATGAGCCTAATGTCACTTCATTCCTGCTTTATTACCTGTGATTCACATGTTTGGTGAAAGTTATGTTAAAATTATTTGTACTAATCTTAGACAGCATCATACCAAATCTAACGAAAAGAGAAAATTATCTAGCCACTGCTGGATTACTGGTGTTTGTCATTTGGACCTCCTGAATGTAAACTTGCTGTATAAACATAAAAAGAATTAACAATACACAGCACACAGAAGGCATCTTGCTGAAAACCTTAACTTTCCAGATTACTAATTAATAATTAATTCACTCTGGAAATTATTTAGGACTGAAACTCATGTGCATTTCATGGTAGTTTTCCATAACAATCATTGGTTTCTCAATTGGGTATTGTTGTTGAACTTCCAGTTAAGTTCTGGAACTGAGTTTGGTAGTGGCACAGCTAGAGTAGTATAGGTAGATCCTGCAGTTACAAATGGTGCAGCAATAGTGGTAACATGTATATACCAAATAGGTTTTTATATTTCATATTTTATGATAAATAGCATTTTAGGTTGGAATTCCTCGGCAGATGCTGAAAGAGGTGTGGCAGGTTTGATTTTTGCATTTATCGATTCATTTTCAAAATATTTTGTTGCTCTTTTAATTCTCCTCTCTTTTTATTCTTGGCCTGTTTTTATATTGTTTCATCATCTCTAACAAGGTTTCGATCTCGCTTTGTGATCTAATTGTTATCTTAAAATTTAGTCAAAGTTATATTTTATTTTCATCTAAATAACCTCCTTTTTGACACCAATTTTGTAACGTATTTTAACGTTAGGCAGACACTTTTAGATTATTTGATTAAAAAGAATGCCGAGTCCAGTCCACTCAATGATAACGAATTAACTTATATCTCCAGTACCCTATGTTAAAGCCACGTTCACTTGTAGGTCTGATTTTACAAATAAACTTTTCAACATAAACTACAAACTAGCTTCAATAGTTCAAATACAAAATTTCATTATAAAATGCGAGACGTACGTTATAAAATTTTCTCTTAAAGCTAATGGGTCTGTAAACAACACTAACTCACGGAGTCACTGAATGCCAGATTAAACTCCTCACTTCTAGTTCTAACACTGAAGTAAATGACTGGCACTGAACTCACTCCATCATTACTGTGTTGCGTCAGCGAGGTCACGTGATTAGTATCACGCCACGTCCTAACTTGGTCACGTACTGAATGACACAACTAACCTGGTCACATATTGAATGATACCAATTGATCACGTATTTAATAACATCAATAATTTGGTCACGTATTGAATGATACCAATAACTTGGTCACGTATTGAATGACATCAATAACTTGGGCACGTATTGAATGATACCAATAATTTGGTC
>NW_013666266.1:456070-457445 GCF_000517525.1 Limulus polyphemus
ACTGTTGAAATTAAGTGTATCGTAAAGCTGTATTCGGAAAGAATAAACCAGTTTTATTTAAGAAAGGACCTGTGTCGCTAAAGTTTCGTCGGAACGAATTTATGGAAAATTAATTAACAAACGGAGACGTAACAACTGATTATACGTACTCGTATATATGTTTTACTGTTATTTTTACATAGTCTAGAAAGCTTCTGGGTATTCAAATTTCATGAACTTTCTAGATTGCGTTGTTGTTGTTGTTGTAATGAAGCTCTTTCTCTAACAAAAATCTAAATAAGTGTTTCTTAAACTGAGGTCTGCGAGGGTACTCCAGGGGGTCCGAGAGTGATGTCCAAAATTAAAAATAGAAAATGATTTATAGAATAAAAACATTTTTGTAGAATTAAATTGATACGAATTAAAATATTTAATTATGTAACACAGCCTTTCATGTACACTGAATGTTTTGTTGTTGTTTTTTAAATCAGTAAGCATCGATAGTTTGGATGGCCGCGAAAATAAATTAAAATTAAAAGGGATCCTCGGTTTACTAGACTTTAAAAACCGCTGATCTAAATCAAAACATTGAAAACGCAGCTTATAACATAATATAACGTACTAAATCTGTGTATTCTAAGAGTATATGGATTATCTTACTATTTCAATTCTTGGTTTATTAACTTCATCAGAAAATACGTTATTTCGAAAATGCAAACTAATGAAAATGTTTCCCATTTTAATTAGTTTCTCTGGCAATTTTAACAAAAGCATAGTCTAAAAGCGATACTCTCGTTCAATTTCCAGACATTTTCATCTATCTCGTGAAATTTAGCAACGAGCGATATTAAATATTAATTTTTTAGAAAGTTGTTGTTGTTGTTTCTTATTAAGCACAAGGCTACACAAAGGGCTATCTGTACTCTGCCCACCTCGGGTTTCGAAACCCGATTTCTAGTATTATTAAAAAGTGTAATATAATTATTGCTCTCTTTATCATTTAATCAACGACAGACTATTTACATATACGAGGAAATTTATAAACGAGTAATGGTTTAGCGAAATTATTTGAAGTTGTGTTTATAAAATATAAACGCCTTTTGTGTAAAAAATATTTGTTTTTTTCACATACAGTAAATTAGCTTTATAATTCTCTGTTCTCTGTAAGCACAAGTCTCTCTCTCTCTTTTTTTTTTTGATGCGTTTATATTAATAAGTTCAAGTTGAACTCGTTTATGGAAGCTTGAATTTTTAATTGTACATGCCTTTTTTTTTACAATAGTTATGTTTGTGTTTTATCATTCATAACTGTAGCTTATGAGCGCCATATGTATATATATATATATAGTGTAGGATCTACAATCAAAGTTGTACTAGTTTTCACATTATTAATTAT
>NW_013666266.1:457984-459712 GCF_000517525.1 Limulus polyphemus
ATATGTATATATATATATATAAGTGTAGGAATCTCAATCAAATTGTACAGTTTTCACATATTAATTATTATTATTACCTTAAACTCCAATAATACGATATTATTTATTAGCAACGATTGGGCTTATCACTAAGGGTTAAGAAGAGTTAATGTATTATAACGACCAATGCCACCATACTACCCGTTGTAACGTGATCTAATGATCAGCCAGTTTGTGTGGCATTACATCATACTCATAGTAAATCGATTAAAAGCCATTTCGCTGGTACTGGTAGGAAGGTATCTGAATCGTTCATAGAAAAGTAATTTCCGTGTAGATGTTGATTTATTGTTTTTATTACTGAGTTTGAAGTTATTAGATAGAGAAATCTTTATTATACACCCATATATATATATACCTTTTTTTAAAAAATCTCAAATTTTACAACACTGTATAATTATATAAAATGCTGTTTAAATTTTACTTACAAGTTACAACGTGCCAGAATATAAAAGTTGTATAAAGTTTTAGGCCTAAAACAGTATGAGTCTATGACTAAGGGAAGAGAAACTTCTAAAATTACAGGTTAAAGATGTCTTATCAATGCAACATCTTTCAATATTACAGGATATTAATGTTATGAGTCTTGAATCTTTGCGTTTTATTTATGTTTATTAGTGTATTGGTAATAATATTCTGAATTTTTGTGTATTAACATAATAAGTATTAATAATAATAATAATATGTTTTCTCTATTGATTTGAAAATTATGCATGATAAAAATCCACAAGTTGTAGTTGTGCTACTGTTACAACTAGCGTGAAACTTTTACTAAGTTTGTTTCTTTTACAGTGGTATTCATCATTAACTATGTATGTACCAAATTTGCACACAAAGAGACTTTGTAAGATATTTTTATTCAACACTAAGAATAATCAAAATGTTAATACCAGTATTCTGAAAAAAAAGTATCTATTAGAAATTTCAGAAGTCTTGAACAGAATGTGCTTACAATTCGAAAATGTCAAGCCTGGACTTTTTTCAAATGACACAAGTCAACTTCAAATACAACAATACAACTTTAACACAAGAAGTTAGGAGGAAGAACCAGAAAGAAAAACCTAACTTTGTATATAATCACAAAATGAATCTAATATAACAATGCTTTCAAACACCATGATCAATCATACATCATAAAACTTTATAAGTTCTAAACAAGTTTCTAGCAATATTGAATTTAAAACCCTTTGTTAAATTTACAGTAGACTTTAAATATACAGTGATCACATAAAAGCTAATTGTTATCTTCATGACTATTTCTCCTCTAGTGAAAGTTTTAAAATAATTAGTCACTAAAAACACAGTGATGTCTATTAAAGGTTTCAAGTTTATTCTCTATAAAAATGAAAATATTATATATATATATTTTTTATATATTTTCAAAAAGCAGGCTGAAAAGAAATGTTTTGCACACAGTAGATAGACTTGCAAGTCACATTAGGATAAAATTTTAGCCTTCAGTGGGTTATACCTAAATTACCATTAAAAAGTTCTGCCACTTGTGGAAAATCAGTGGCTCCCAGTAAAATTTGGGGGAAGGAGGGATGAAATAGCCATTATTAATGTTGGTCAACTTGGGGCCCCAGAGAAAGGCTTGAGTCCCCCGCTGGGTGAACGTTAAGTCTTCGGATTTACACTGCTAAAATCAGGGGTTTGATTCCCCTCGGTGGACACAGCAGATAGCCCAAT
>NW_013666266.1:460188-464049 GCF_000517525.1 Limulus polyphemus
GTGACGGTCAATCCCATTATTCGTTGGTAAAAGAGTTGGCGGTGGGCGGTGATGACTAGCTGCCTTCCCTCTAGTCTTACACTGCTAAATTAGGGATGGCTAGTGCAGATAGCCCTCGTGTAGCTTTGTGCGAAATTCAAAACAAACAAACAAACTCGGCCCTAACAAATATGCTGTATAGTTAATTTTATCACTGCAACATTATCTTCAGCCTGGTTGTTGAAATTAAAGTAAAATATGCCATTATAATAAAATGTCTTTCCCTTAGGTGCAAAGAAAATTTATGTGAGTATATTGTTTAAAAATGATAACAGATAAGTAACAGAAATGACTTGAGCTACATTATTTAGGCTTAAATACTGATATTGCCATTATGGTTCTGGTGTAATAAACAAACTCGAGTAAATCTGAGAAACTTCTTAAGGTTGTTAACAGAAGGTGTAGAAGAGATATATTGAAACTTGATATGAAATGTCTGCTTTCATAGGCTAGGACAGCATGGCATGGCCTGGTAGTTAAAAGTGCTTGACTTGCGATCTGAGAGTTGTGGGTTTGAATCCCTGTTGCCGAACATGCTCGCTCTTTCAGCTGTGGGGGTGGTGGTGTTATCGTGTTATGATCTATCCCACTATTTGTAGGTAAAAGAGTAGCCCAAGATTTGGCAGTGGGTGATGTTGAATAGCTGCCTTCCCTCTACCCTATTACTGATAAATTAGGAACATCTAGCACAGATAGCCTTCGTGTAGCTTTGTGCAAAATTAGAACAAAACAAACCAAACTCGTAGGGTAGGTAACAGCGATACAGTTTCATTTATTGGATGTTAATTTTTCATGAGTAAGGAGCAACCATATAATTAAAGCAGTAACTTGTAATTAGAGCTGGGAAATTAATGGAATTTGCTAACAGAATAATCATCAGGTTTATTAATTATTTTCACACGAGTCTCGGACAGTTGGAATGATTTGAAACAATGATTGTTTTTGTGACATTAATCAAACCTCACAAGTAATTGAGTTAATTGACCAACTGTAGTCTACTTGAGGTAGATGAATGCTTGTACAAGTTTTTGTGGTTGTTAAAGAATGTAAATGTTGGTTCAAAGCCATACTAAGAAATAGATTTTATGTGGAAGATTTCTTTGTTCAGTGTATGAACCAAGAATATATTTCATTTATATATATGTTTCATTATTAATTTATATGTTAATTTTTTATTCTTGCAGTCCATTATGAATTGTACATTAATACAACCCGTGAAGTCCGCGAAACAGATCTGGGAAAACTCGATGCCAGAAGATGATCCAAACAGTAACTCTGATACACTTCAAAACAACAGTGCAATTCCCAGGTGGGGACCGAACCATGCAGGAGCTAAAGAACTGGCTAGCTATTATACTAGAGGTAGCTATTTTATAATGTTTACATTATGTGGAGTTCAAAAAAATTGGGTCTCTAAATAATTATTTTTTGTGTAGACTAACTTGATTTTTCTCAGATGTAGCATAATATTTTAATTTTTTCTAACCCCCCCGTTGTACAAACACAAATGTAGAGGATGACATTTTCAAGTCTTCCACCTTTCATCTTCGGGTCTGTGTGTGTGTGTGGTGTCGTCAGTCTTTATAGTATTCTGGTGTACAGTGGAGAGTGCGTTATGTTTGGTTGGTTTATCCCTGTTTCTGATTGGTGGAGCGACTTCCCATAGATTTAACTGGTGGTAGTCACAGGCTACTTGCATCTAATCTGGAATCTCTGTTCAGTTAAGGTTTTATTGTGTTAATGTAAAAATGATTCTTATGTTTCTCCAACAGCCAGTTGTTGTCCATTCAACAAAGTTTCATCATGAATACTCTGCCTAAACAGTCTATCAAAGCATATTGAAACAATTATCTGTTAATTTTGAAGATTGATAAAATCTTCCTTACCTTTGGAGCATGTATAATACAAGTTCTTGATTTACTTCACCAGTGTTTGTTATGAGCTGAAATCAAGCACCAAACTATTTTCTAGAAACTAGTGTAACATTCAGCTATGTCTAATAGTTTAAAAAATTAGGGTAGCTGAAAGATCAGTTGTTATTTTGAAGTGAACAGTAATTTGATTCTTCAGATTCAGTTTAAGCTTTCTTATGCTTCACGGTCTTGCTTAGGTTCATAAATTTGAACTGTATCAGTTGTAGGTGTGCATATTTAATTCATCTTTCAACAACCTTTCAATTTTTTTTTTATTACAGAACTTCTCTTACTAAGACAACCTTTATTATGTAGTCAGAAATGTTAACTAATATGTTGTTAAAATATATCTGAGTTGAAAGGTTTTCATTGTTTGATGTTCGAATCTTTTCAGGAAAACGACTCCAGGAAATAATTTCAGTTGTGAGCTGTTTATCATTAATTATTATAAACTTCTCTTACCTGCTCTACTATTTTCAGCCAAGTAAATGGAGCTATTTCTTGATAGCCGCTTGTAAGTATGTGATGCAGCTTCGTAGTTACTGTAAAATCTGTTACGTACCTTTGGAAATAAGTGAATAGATACATTTATAAAAGAAGATAATTTAGTGTACTTTGGAAAAAAAAAATGTTTAGATAAAAAATTGCTTTGAAAATTTTTAGAAAGACACGTTTAAACACCTAATGCTACTAATCACGTGGAAATTGGTTATGGAATTTTTTTTTCTCCAAAATCCAAATGAGATTGATATCATCTGTAATAATGTGTTATTCTAGAAAAAAGGATTGCTACTGTATGAAATGAAGTTAATAATTGTCCAATATTTAGTTCAAAATAAAATAACATTTACATTAAGTAACTTCTTATTTGAATAATTACAATCATAATCGGGTAACAGTTACATTAAAAAAAACATTTTGATACTGTCGGTCGAGACATTGTAATTATTTAAGTAAAAACTTGTCTAACTGTTAAAGTTGTTGTTATTACTATATTTTGAATCAATTAATCGTGTCATTAGGTTCGTCACTAAACATTAATTATCTGATATATTGGTCATAGATGGTTCAAGTGTTAAATTCATTTGCTGTTATCAGCACAGTTGAAAAGTGTGTTTGATGATGAAATTAGTTTGTTTTTGTATGTTGCAAAATTTAGATTTTTGAGCCTTAGTACACTTAAAAAGGCTGAGAACTGTGATCTGTACTTAAGAAGGCTGAGAACTGTGATCTGTACTTAAGAAGGCTGAGAACTGTGATCTGTTTTTAAGAAGGCTGAGAACTTAGATCTGTACTTAAGAAGGCTGTGAACTGTGGTCTGCATTTAAGAAGGCTGAGAACTGTGATCTGTACTTAAGAAGGTTGAGAACTGTGATCTGTACTTAAGAAGGTTGAGAACTGTGATCTGTACTTAAGAAGGCTGAGAACTGTGATCTGTTTTTAAGAAGGCTGTTGAACTGTGGTCTGCATTTAAGAAGGCTGTGAACTGTGGTCTGCATTTAAGAAGGCTGAGAACTGTGATCTATGTTTAAGAAGGCTGAGAACTGTGATCTATGTTTAAGAAGGCTGAGAACTGTGATCTGTGTTTAAGAAGGGTGAGAACTGTGGTCTGTGTTTAAAAAGGCTGAGAACCATGGCCAGTGTTTAAGAAGACTGAGAACCATGGCCAGTGTTTAAGAAGCCTGAGAACCGTGGTCTGTGTTTAAGAAGACTGAGAACCGTGGCCAGTGTTTAAGAAGCCTGAGAACCATGGTCTGTGTTTAAGAAGACTGAGAACCATGGCCAGTGTTTAAGAAGCCCGAGAACTGTGGTCTGTGTTTAAGAAGACTGAGAACCGTGGCCAGTGTTTAAGAAGCCTGAGAACCGTGGTCTGTGTTTAAGAAGACTGAGAACCGTGGCCAGTGTTTAA
>NW_013666266.1:464926-472866 GCF_000517525.1 Limulus polyphemus
TGTAAAATCTAAATCATCTAACAATCTTCTATTATTGTAAAGAAATATGTATTCATGTTCCATTGTCCTATATGCCACTGGATATGTGACTGGTAATTATTTCTTTGTTTACAGTGAGTGGTATTATTACAGCAGATTTCTTGAGTGGACTAGTACACTGGGCAGCTGATACCTGGGGATCTGTGCAACTTCCATTAATTGGCAAGGTACGTACCTGAAGCTGTTTCATTTTAGTCTGTATTAATTTGCAGTTACGTAACTTCAACTGTTGTGATTTTTTAATTGGTTTTGTTCGCAAACGAGGGAATTATCTCGAGCAGAAATTACCAAATCCATCAGGTGATGACCCCATGTGACCCAAAGATTTCATTTGGTTTTTCTTTTTAACATGATAAAAAAAAAAACCACAATCGGTGTTGTTTGGTCAAGGTCATTATCTTCTAACTTGTGACAGTAATTGTTTGATAAACTATTTGTTAACAAAAGGGAATGACCTTGATCTTATTTGATATTTGTTTGAATTTCCAAGTTCCTTTCAGCACACACAAAAACATATATCTCTCATTTACTGTCAATTCCTAACGTACTGAGTAAATGTATATGTTGTCCTGTGTAATGTCATTAAACTATCTTGTTATAAGCATCCTGATGTATTCTTCATATTGTTATAAAAACAAGTTAACTGTAGATGTTTTTGACAACAATTTGAAGACCTATTAGTTTTTCAATATCTTGCCTGCTTTCATTGTTTAGACTATGTTCTTAGTGACTTGATATTAGGGTGCTTGACTTGCAATATGCAGGTTGTGGGATCGAATTCCATCACCAACCATGCTCACCCTTTCAACTGTGTGGGAACTATAATATGATGGCCAATCTCATTATTCATTGGTAAAGGTTAATCCACAAACTGGTGGTCAGTGGTATAGAATAGATGCCTTCCCTCTATTCTATCACTTCGAAATTAGGACAGCTAGAGCAGATAGCCCTTGAGTAGCATTGTGTGAAATCCACAAAGAAGAAAAAAACATGTTTCTCTTCTTCTTCTATAAAGAACAATTCCAGATTTTAAACTAATAATTCGAAACATTTGTTACAACGAACCTTAAAATATGTCTGGCTTGTATATAATAATTCTTATAACTTGTGACTGAAAGTCATGAAGAATGTATAACAATATATCAGCTACTCTACATCTGCTATATCCAGTGCCTATGAGGCCTTGTGCCCAATACCAAGACTGATCAGTCCGATCTGGTTATGACAGACATATTAACACCTCACTAATTCAGAGGTAAATAACTCTCAAGTAAAAGTATTTCAAATCAAGTAAATTTTGTATTCTTATTTTAAACTTTGCTTTTTTAATTGTGCACTTAACAGATGTCTAATACCTTTTCTGATTAATTTCACCAATGATTCTTCAATTAAACCTGTTAATTTGAATTAATTTTGAGTCTGATCCTAAAGTGGTAAGCTCGGAATGTATCAAGCATAATCAAGCAACATGTGATATTTCACTTGCATATAATTGGAACTTTAGAAGATGTTGTGTTGTTTATGTTATAGCAATGTTTGTCGATGATAAGAAAACTTTTTTAACCGCTGTCAAAGTTTGATGTGATGTGCCAATATCAGTCATGAGCCAGTCCTACCAAAGTAGAATTGGATAAATGTAAAAATGGTAACATTTATTGTTATTTGTAGTTGTACGACAGGAAACCTCTCTAGAGTTGGTGCAGCTCAGTTGGCTGGAATAGTTTAAGATATCAGATATAAACTTTGAGATTCCATGACTTGTAGACGAAATAAAGTTCTATAGATTAAAGGTTCCTAAAGTAGGGCCACGGGACAGTTTCAGGGGGACTCTAGCAAATACATAAAATATTAAAATGAAAAGTTAAATCAACAAATCTTAAAATATCATTTGGTAAATATGTTTACAGTAAAAGTAAGGTACTCAGTATGTATAGCATCATTGGTTGGGTTGGTGGGGGCTCAGACAGGATGTAGAATGTTCCGTGGGGCATTGCACAGAGAAATTTTGGAAATTCCTAATGTATACCATCTTACACTTCATATTTTGTTAAAATGGCAAAATTTTCCATAAAGTCATAATGAATTTGTAATTTTTGAAGATAACGTGTGAAGTTTTTGTGGTTTCTTTTGCTTATATAAATTTCATAAATTCTGTATAGAATATGTTATTGGTTTAAATTTTTATTTTCGGCCAATTATTTCTAGTTTGTGTTACCCAAAAACCATTCAAAATACAGAATGAAACTTTAAAAAACATCATACATCCAATGAAAAGACTGAATTTTGTCATGTTTCAGGCATTTATCAGACCTTTCAGAGAGCACCACATTGATCCAACATCAATAACCCGTCACGACTTCATTGAAACTAATGGTGACAACTTTATGGTTACAGTTCCTTCTCTGGCATACATGAGCTATCAGTTCTTTTCCTATTCAGTTGACAAAATTCAGGAGCTCTACAACTGGAACTGTTATCTTTTTCTACTAGCTTTATTTATTGCTTTGACTAACCAGGTAAGATTAAGGTACATTCTTAGTGCTCCAAGACTAGCTAGGTCTTGTTTTTATTTGTCTAATCAGCAAAAGTATAAAACTATGATGATTGTCTTATGTTTTTTTTTAATTTATATAATATCTAGACCAGTATGAGTTTAATATACTTTAAAGATTGTATTGATCCAGTAAAATTTTGGCATCTATCTTCTTAAGAAGATAAAGTTTTACAAAAAAGAAGAACCATGAGATTGCCTTCCATCCAGAACTGAAGAGTAGAAGTTATTGTGCCACCTGGAAGATGTATAAAAATGAACATTATTGTGATATATTTTCCTGCAATAAATAATAGAAACATGTTAAATTATTGTTCGTTTCACAATTTAAGAGCTATACTTTGTAAATAATAGGTTTTTTTTTCATCTTTCACTGATTGGCCTAGTTTTTTTTTCATCTTTCACTGATTGGCCTAGTTTTTTTCATCTTTCACTGATTGGCTTAGTTTTTTTTTCATCTTTCACTGATTGGCTTAGTTTTTTTTCATCTTTCACTGATTGGCCTAGTTTTTTTTCAACTTTCACTGATTGGTCTATTTTATTAACCTTCTCCCCGACACTCACAGACCATTTCATTCACTTGCACTTACGACACACACTGGTGGAAAAGTGTAATGATCTCTTCATCTTTCAAAAGGGCATGATAGTGGGTGTTCATCTGAAAGGACCTTTTTTTTTACTATATGTTGAAAGACATGCTGTCAGAGTGTATCAGCAGTGTTAATCAAAAAGGATTAGGAAAATCTGTGGTCAGGAAACATTGATGACTGGCTGAAAAAAATGATTATTAGACAAGTTTGTAAAGTGAAATAGATATTTGACTGTCTCGATTATTAAATTCCTTTAACAGTGGCCAGAAATTGACTATTTACGACCAAAATGCACAAATACAAGTATGATGGCCAACAAATCAGTTCAAAACTGCTTGCGTCAAATGCAAAGAGCATATTCTGTGGACAGTGAGTGACCAAAAGTGTGTAACATTGTGATCTGATGAGTCAGGTTTCACCTTCTTCAGTTATGGCTTTGCTTGTATTATTCCAATAGAGCAAGCTTCCTTGAGAAGGGTGAATAACATCCAGAACGTTCCTGAACCCTTTTTACCGAACTTGTTCATCTCACAGTGCTGCTGCATTTCCACCCTGATGGATGAGAGCTCTTCCAGGGTGACAGTTCAACATAGCACCACCCTTGTATTTTGCTAAAATTGTTTTAAGAGCATAACGGCTACTTGAGATATCTTCCTTGACTACCACAGTCACCTTTTCTTCAAAATTTAATGTTATATTTGTCACTTTAAAAATATGAGAACATAGGGGGAATCAACTACATACCATACTTCTCAACAAATGGGCTGTAATCAAATGTTAACCTTTCAGCATCTTTGAAGCCTCTGCCATTGAGAATCCAAGCTATTATTGTTGTAAGAGGTGGTCCATATTTCATATTAGTGGTAATCCCAATAAAGTGGCCAGTCCGTGTGGCTGTGTGGCATGATTATACTTGATAGAAAGTCTTAATTTGTTTAGACACAGCCTGTAAGAAGATAAAAAGATCTAATTTACATTAAAAAGTAATTAAAATATTAGGCTCAGTATGACTGTCCAAAGTTTAAATGAAACTTCTGTAAGAAATGGAACTTCATTTTTTTTTAACTTAAAAGTTAAAGAAATTACAAACATTATTCAATTAGGGCAAATAGCTGAAGATAGCAGTATTAGAACACTGATTTAGTAATTTGAACTTACAGTTAAGTATTGTTCACAGTATTTATTTGTGTCATTTAATTATTAGTACAGTTTCTTTTCAGGTTAAATCATTTCAGTTCACGTCTTCTTACCTCTGTAACATTAGCTTGAGTTAACTGTTAACGAATTGTAACTCAAAATTTACATAAAGTCCTTCATGCATTGTATAGTTCTCAATTCGACCACTTTCCATGTGGCTTATTGTGCAATCATCAGGGATCTTACATAACCTCTGCTTTCTCATTGTAATTTAGATTTTTTTTGTTGACAATCATGTTATTTATGAATTTAACATTAGTTTCTAAAACTGTTGGAACTTATTTGGAGGCCTTAACTTATGCGGTTTACATTTAGTGTCCAGGATGACCATGTAGTTGCATTGTTAGCTATCGTGATTGTTCATTGTACTTGTGATACTGATGGATTTCACCATTGTTTGGACACTCAATCTATATAATACCCACCATGTTTTTCTTAAATAAAGTCAGTCTTTTGCTCTGGCTTTCAGTGCAGGATTTTTCTGCTAATCCTTCTCCTGATGACACTTCTGTTGGTCTCGTTTCTTTTTTTATTTCGAGTATGTTCTATTTTATATATTAAACCAAATTTTGTTACACCAGAAAATGTTTGTGTCATGTTTAACAATTCAGTACTTGAATCCATTGTTTCTTCCATCTACTCCTGTTATTGTGAATGCTTTGGTTACTGGGTCTTTTACTTTGACTGTTTTTCTGCCCTGCATGCTATTTATGTCTTGTTTAAGACTTTTTTTTATTCTGTACCGTTATTAGCAATTCTTGTTCTTCCGATTACTTGAGTCAAGATCATATGCCTATTTTGTAGTATTGATTACTTGTGGGTCTCACATACAATATCAATGATATTAACACCTGGCTCTTATGTTCCTTTGGTACTTGAGTTAGTTGGCTGTGTTGCAAGATACTCATCTTCCTTTTGTCTCTTCAGTTGACTGATTTCTCTTTCAGGAGAAGCGTGCCAGAAGGAGTTTATTAGAGTTTTAGCATCCTATTCTGCTTCTGGTTGTCACAGACCAGCGAGTGATGTTCATCAGTACTTGCTACATCTACTCATACTTGTTGTTTTGCGTAGCATTAGTATAAGCAAGGTGTCAGGAGTTCCTCCACTTGTTACAACACTGCTGTGTTATAGTACTCAAACACAATTTGACTGTCATAAATTAACAAGCAGGAAGCTGATCTCACAGACTCTCTCTACTTCTTTGGCTATATTCACATCATGCCTTTATCCAAGCTTGTCACATGCTAAATGTTACGGACATTCTAGAGGATTCTCTGTTTGCAAAAAATTGTCAACGTTTGAAAACAGGTGAACTCTGCACTCTTCAGTATTTTATTGAGGTGCTTTTGATTTGGCTTTCTTGTACTCGATGGATTTACAGCAGCAGTTATTCATTTTCTGGTACTTTATTGGCTTCCAGTTCTGAATCCTGCTTCTCTAGCAGTGGATGCTTAGAGAATACCTTCTTCTTCATCATCTTCCTTAGGTATTGGCTATGATCAGTTGATCCCATTGTCAAGTCCTTCTTATTGCCCCATATTGTACTGTGAGATCCACTCTTCTGTTGTCTATTTCAGAGAGATGCTATTCCATTACTATTTTTGTACATCTTCCTCAGTGAAATATGTTGTCAACAACATCATGGCTGGCTGTTATGCAGTCCTTAGAGGAGTAAGCTTCTCTTATCGGGTAGCTTAAATATTTTTTCATTCTTGCAAACCCTCCTCTCTGGTAGTATACCAATTCCATTGGTTTAATTTTTACATACTACCTCCTCCTTCATTTACTTGTTTCATGATCATGACTTGTCTCCTTCTATTGCAGACTACAGTGCTGCCATCTTCAGATGCAACAGAAATCACCTGCCATTGATGATACTGTTGTCGGTTAGCTGTGTTCTTTTTATCCAGATAGAACCTTCTTACCAATCTTGGGCTGTGAGAAAGGGTCGTCACTTTTTTCTCATATTGTGTTATCTGCCCAAACTCTTCCAGATTCTCAATTTGAAGAACGATTTCTATGTTTTGTCAAGGCTGTTCATTTATCTGTTGCATGAACTACATCTGTTTGAGGGATTGACATAGGTTGTTTATACCTTTTGATGAGTTTCTCTCTATCTACATTAACAAATTGGCTTGTGTAGCTGATAATGCTCAAATTTTTGGGTTACATCTCATCAAAGGATGAGGGCCGTTTTTGGCCCTAAAATCTGGTGAACAATAAATTACTGTTAAAGGAAACAGTAATTTTTGCTTTTCCTAGTTTCGATACAACACTACCTCCCAGCAAGTCAATATGAAGATTTTTTGCAATGTGTTTGTCATGATGAGATGCATGTTATTGGTATTGTATCAGTTCTCACCAAAAATCAGTCATTTACATACAAAATGGTCCCGACTTTAATATTCAGTGCATGCACATACTACCATAATATTTGAACAGTATATGTAAAGAACAAAAGCCATATATGAAGTCAAATATAGTACTTATGTGTTCATTTGATGTGAAAGAGTACGGATCTGATGTAAAAGAGTATGGATCTTATGTAAAAGAGTACGGATCTGACGTGAAAGAGTACGGATCTGATGTGAAA
Organism: Limulus polyphemus; assembly: GCF_000517525.1. Taxonomy (NCBI): domain Eukaryota; kingdom Metazoa; phylum Arthropoda; class Merostomata; order Xiphosura; family Limulidae; genus Limulus; species Limulus polyphemus. Next base: position 471,897 of record NW_013666266.1, read on the forward strand.
GAGTATGGATCTGATGTGAAAGAGTATGGATTTGATGTGAAAGAGTATGGATTTGATGTGAAAAAATACAGATCTGATGTGAAAGAGTACGGATCTGATGTGTAACAGTACGAATCTTATGTAAAAGAGTACAGATCTGATGTGAAAGAGTACGGATTTGATGTGAAAGAGTACGGATCTGATGTGAAAGAGTACAGAGAAAGATGCGAAGTGTTCAGATCCACAATGTACATGTCATAATGTCACTCAAACGTTAATTGTCAGTGTCATTTCCAACTACTACTATATCAGTGATGTGGTCTTAAAAGTGTCCAGAAACCCCATGAGTTATCTTTACATTATCCGTACTCTTTCACATCAGATCCGTACTCTTTTACATAAGATCCGTACTCTTTTACATCAGATCCGTACTTTATGCTCACTATAGTTGTGCTTTTTGCGGGTTACAGAAATTATACTGTGGTTTCGTATGTGTTTCTTCTTCATTTTCTTTCTTAATAACACCCTCATGGGAACCCATCCTTTGCCACTTGGCAATGTTATTTGAAGAGGTTGTTTACATTTTATGGTGAATGTCACGTTCCACCACATTAATGAATGGGCTTTTATTGCTGATCTGTGATGTTTATCATCTTAGTGTGAACTTCAAGCTACATATCATCAAATTTGCCATTTGGCTGTATGTTTGGTAACCTTTAGAGGACTGGTAGTTGGTCTAAGTATTATTCTTCAGTTTCATCTTCATCATATTGCTGTCTCTTTAACTTTTAGATTTTGTTTGTGTTATTCTTCAGGCCAAGTTCTTGTCTGTTCTGTCCAACACCTGTTGTTAACCATATCAAGGGTGTCTTTGTTCTTGTCTGTTCTGTCCAACACCTGTTGTTAACCATATCAAGGGTGTCTTTGTTCTTGTCTGTTCTATCCAACACCTGTTGTTAACCATATCAAGGGTGTCTTTGATTATGAATGA
>NW_013666266.1:473749-477552 GCF_000517525.1 Limulus polyphemus
CATAGTATTGTATTCCTCCTCCTTGTTAATGCACCTTTCATATCACACAGTTCCACAAGTACAATACATAATTACAACGTTCACCGGCCTCTTATCTGAATTTAAGGGCAAAGAGCCTGAGAAGAAATCAGTAATTCTATAATGCTAATCCACTCCATTCATTTTCCCTTGAATCCAGTACAGTTTTTCTGGTTCTGGATTCTACCTCCTACTTGGCATGGTTATTTAGCCTAGATTATTATCATCTTCCTGCCATAAAAATTGTAATTGGATAAGTTTTTCTGGATCTTTTTCCCCAGTTCCTACTTACTTTGTGTTAGATATACACGACCGTTTAAGTTTAGTGCGAATATTATGATTTAGATGGTTGAAGTATAGCATGAGTGTTAAAATTAGTTGTTTTTAGAGGTGATAGTTTATTGCAGGTTTGTTTACATAACTGTTTACGAAGAATATGTTGTGAAGTTCAGTAGTTTTGAATTGGTGATTGTTGTATTATTGTGCCATGTTACTAGAACCTTCTAAGTTTTTCACAATGTTTTAATTGAGTATTATTGCATCATAATATCTCATAGTATGTGAAATGTTCTAGGCCTTGGTTAGGCAATGAATATGCATCCAAAATGTGGTTCGAGATAGTTAGTTAGTGATATAGATAGTTAGATCAAGACTGCGTGATTGTGAGTTTAGCCGTAAAGAGCATATAGTGGCAATGTTTTTAAAAGTGAAATTATCAAAGATTGTATTGTAAGAACAGAGTAGAGAAGAATAACTTCTCTTGTCAGTTGTGTTCTAAAGTAATTGAACCAACCTATTTTGACTTTGACGATAAAGAAACAATTATTTAAAGCTCTGGATACAACTGTAGTAACCAACAGTTATAGTGGTGATTTTAAAGTGAAGTTATTACAGACTGTATTGTAATAACAGAGCAGGAAGAATAATTCATCTTGTCAAATTGTGTTCTAAAATAACTGAACCAACCTGTGTGGACTTTGATGAAAAAGAGACCATTATTTAAAGCTCTGTATACAACTGTGATAACCAACAAAGTAACAAACATATGTATATACGTTTGAATTTTTTTAATATAACATTTTCAAACAAGAGGACTGTGTATTGTTTTTTGTTGATGTTTATTGCCAACAAGTCACAGACACCTACTATAAAGAATCTGGACAATATATTACATAACACCTGACACCTTAAAGTGTGAGTATTCTGGCCTAAAGTGTTTCAGAGGTAAAACTCTTTCATTTGCATTTTACATTTAAAATGAATTCCAAACAGGTACTTACCTCTAAAATACCTTTTAACCTACCTCCCCCAAACCAGGTTTTCATCATGACTGCAACATTAATTCAAATCTAAATTATGACAGGAAAGCGACATAAGGCACATGAAAGACGGGAAAGTGGAGAATTATGAGTAAGTGACACATACTTTAAAATGTGTAAAGGACAATCAAAAAATTTTGAGTTACATGTTTTGCTGATAGCATGAATTCAAAGTCAACAAGGAAAGGCTTGCAGTATTTCAGAGATAAGACTACCTGATGTTGAAATTAATTTTAAGTCAAAAAGCATTGAAGTCTAACTTCTAAAAATAAAAAATAGTGGTAACGACTTCCTTCAGTTATTGGCTAAGATTTAAATGGCTGTGTTATGCCACTGCCATATAATTTATTTTTTTGCTGGTTTAGCAGGAGTGTTTTAAAAAAAAAAAGAGATTCATTTTGAAAGCATTTATGAATCAACTACAGATGTCCTTTCAGATTCATAAGTGGTCCCACACTTATTTTGGACTTCCACGTTGGGTGATTCTGCTGCAAACTTTCCATATTGTACTCCCTCAACGTCACCACCGTATCCACCACGTGGCACCTCACGAGACCTATTTCTGTATCACAACCGGTTGGCTGAATTATCCCCTCGAGAAGTTGCACTTCTGGGAAACTTGTGAGAAGTTAATTGAAGCTGTGACTGGCTGCAAACCCAGAACAGATGACATGAAATGGGCTCAAAAACGTGAATGAAACGTGAAATAAGTCGGTGCAGAAGGATTAAAAATCTTGAAAATGTAATAAAATTTGTGCACACTAACACGTCTTTGTAATGCCCAATTTGATATTAAGATAAAGCATGTTGATCTGAACAGAAGGCCTGGAAGAGATTGGGCAAAAAAAAAAAAATTAACTTGTATATTTGTGGTAGGCTTTGGTGTTGTGTGTATGTAATTATAAATTTTATATTCTAATTGGTATTAAAAGTAATTTTTGTAAAAGAAGTCAAGGAAAGCTTATATGAACAAATTAAGTATTTATACTTTTTTTGTAATATCAGTTTAAGATAAAGCGTTTTTAAATGAACAACTTACTTGATATTTAATAAATTTCTTTGTTACGCGTGATTAAAAATTTATTTTTGTGAGATAGATCCTGTTTCCAGAGAAATTAGTTATAAGAATAACTTAATTATTGGAAAAGTTATATGAAGCTGATTGGTTGTGCGAGAAAATTAATTTGTAATTATTTTATATCGAAATGAAACTATTACATTTCTTATCATGCCAGTTGTTTTAAGATGGCCATCCACCCTAATTTAAGATGATTTTTCTCTTTGTTATTATGTGCATGAAAGGGTTTGTATAATTGAATGACTTATTTCAAGAAAAGTCAGCAGGCCTCCCATTGCAGCCCTTAAATCTGAAGGATAAACCTCCTATTTTGAAACCAAAACGTTATTGTTTGTAACTCTAAAATCCAGGGTTCAATTTGTAATGGTAGCCACAGTGCATATAGCCCACTTTGTAGCTCCGTGCTAAAAGAAAAGCTGCAAAATATTTGACACTTTAGTCATAATATCATCGAATACAATTTTGCAACATTTTTTTTTTGTGTGTGTGAGGGATAATTTGGATTTCATTATCAGAACTTGCATGGTAAAAATCTCTGTCATCACACACAAAGTAATGGATTTAGTAACGAGAAATTTACCTTTATTGTATGTCAACTTTAAGCTGTATATATATATATATATATAACTATATTATAGTTTATGAAACCACAATTTGCTCTAAATTTTTAGGAAGAGGTACCTTTAAAAATTATTTTTTTTAATAGTCTGCTGGGAGGCCTGGTCAGATTTTATTTCACTAAGTCATTATGATTATTGGACTGTCGTTGCAAGTACGGAGTGGCCCAGAAAAACCCTGAACTGAACTAAATCGATCCTTTGTGTGAACATTTATAAGTAACGTGCAAGCTACTTCTACAAACTTGCTGTGATTTTGTTTTAGTTTATTTTCACCAATATAATAGAAGAAAACTAATCTTGTATGTTCTTTTGTGAATCTCCACGTAATCTTTCCAGTGGCAACATTGAAGAATGAATACAGAACAAAACGTTTTTTTTGGTTGGCTAAAGCTTAGATGTTTTTGATTTCTGTAGTCTATAACAGAATAATGCAGTAGATTAAAGAATGTAATTAGGTAGACCAGTGGGCGAGTCTCTTGTGTAACACAATGTCATCTTTATTGTTTATACCATGTTGATAGGTTGGTGCACCATAAAAAAGTGATGAGATACAAGATTCATAGCTGAATGTTAGTACGCATTATTTAAAGCTCAGCCATGATGTTTTCTTCTTTTTTACCGACACGTTGAACAACTAAAAGATGGCAAGAAAATACAAACACCATTCTGGTCAGTGTTACGTGCAATATGAAACTTTTTAATAATGTAGTTTTAGTTTTGTGATTATGATTTGGAAATGTTTCCTGATATATATATATATATATATAT
>NW_013666266.1:478500-486167 GCF_000517525.1 Limulus polyphemus
ATATATATATATATATATATTTATCATAATTGAAAAAACAATTTTGTGTCTTTTTAATGTACTGCTATTAACTATTGACACATCAGTGTCTGGTTTTGATGCACGGGGGTATAATTCGGTGTTGTGCATAAATAAATACTTCATTTATTAATATCTGTTCTTTCCAGGAAACTCATTTAAACAAAAATAAGAGAAATATGGACATGTAGATTTTTTGTTTATTGTAATGGTTAGTAATTAACATTATTACATTGAAAGGCCCGGCATGGCCAGGTGGTGAGGACGATCGACTCGTAATCTATGGTTAATAATTAACATTATTACATTGAAAGGCCCGGCATGGCCAGGTGGTGAGGACGCTTGACTTGTAATCTATGGTTAATAATTAACATTATTACATTGAAAGGCCCGGCATGGCCAGGTGGTGAGGACGCTCGACTCGCAATCTGAGGGTCACGGTTTCGAATTCCCGTACCACTAAACATGCTCATCCTTTCAGCCGTGTGGGCATTATAATATTATGGTCAATCCCACTATTCGTTCGGAAAAGAGTAGTCCAAGAGTTGGCGGTGATGACTAGCTGCCTTCCCTTTAGTCTTACACTGCTAAATTAGGGATGGCTAGCGCAGATAGCCGTCGTGTAGCTTTTCACAAAATTCAAAACAAACAATATTACATTGAAAGATATACTCTTAAGTGTGTTAATTATGGTTTAAAGTGTTCTGAAAATATAAGTTTCCATTAATAACAACAAAAATTACATATACAAAACTATTTTTGTTGAATTATCCAGCTTTAAAAAAAAAAACAGGATGGTAAAACTTTGAGTAAAGCATAATGACAAAATAAAAGTTAATTATGATTATTCAGAGCTACACCTCTGATGTCTTCCCCTTTTATTTAGTATTTATTATGGGTTACTTAGAATAAACAAATTCCAAGAAAGCATTAAGTAACTTTAAAGGTTTTACGAATGAAACTCTCCACAAGGATAAGTTTCAAAACTCGTGAGCTGCCGTCATTACTTTTCATTATCTTTAAGTATGTTGAAACACAGTGAGAACATTTCTGTTGACGTGTAATCAACTTCCTCTTGAAACTTCATTCGGTGTGTAATGCTTGTTGAATAACTGTTTGAAATAGTGAATGGTATGAAAAGATAGAGCATTCCTTAATCCATTCAACAATAGAATTAGGAACTGCTTTATTAGAGAAGTAGTTAGACATAACAGCTCAGCTTCATTGTCTATAGATCTGTGTACTGAACTTCGTAAATTTAAACGTTCATGTTCAATATAATTATTTTGGCGTTTTTTATTTCTAACTAGTCGAGAATACCTGTTTAGGAAACAAAACTTGTATAGGGGACAATTTTAGATAATATTTTCCTTCATTTTAGTAAATCTTTAATGAACTCGTTAGATGATAATTGCATACCCTGCTTTGTGGAAGGTAATAATTGTCTCATTTAATTGATTAAGTACTTGTATCTTTAAATGTGTATAAAGAAGTAGAAATGTGTCCTATTTCAGGGACATTCTTATCTCCATTCTCGGGCAAAAATTCTCAAACAAAACATCCCACGTACACTGTCAGGCAGTTTCCAGTTACCAAAAAATTATGAAGTATGATCATCTTTAGTAAGATATGTATGTATGAGTTTTTCAATATTTAAGCTGTTCGGGAAAGTTTACAAAGGATTTCTCCACCAAGCTTCCACTTACCTTGCAGTAACCATCCGCTGTTTGAGTTACCCCTCCAAAGACATCCTGGCTGATGCTCCCCACATAAGGATTTAATTGAACTTTTAGGTAATAGCCACACTGTTGTACGTTACTTTTATGGTGATGGTTTTATTGCTAAATAAAGTTTCTGAGTTTTTTTACCTATCAACCCATGTTATGAACTTTAAACAGTTTATCATTAGTCAGTAGTAACACAACTACTACTTTGGAAAATGTAACAAATTATCATTTATAACCCAATGACTATTTTGATAATTGTGTAAATCCAAATAGGTGGTTTTACGAGCTTTTACTCGGTGAAAAATATACATGTATTTAGCTTCGTATGTAAAGTGTTGTGAAAAGTATTAACGGAATTAAACCAGTGAACAAAACTTTTTTCAGCAACAATTTGTGTTGCCTGAACATTTTATGACTGTTCCTCTAGCTGATGTACAGATGACCTTGTAAAGCTCGGTATAGAAAAGTTTACAATATGTGTTCTTGACTAGTATGTTAGCTTTCAGCATTTAGTGGTGAGAATTTTTTTATATAAGAGTTTAAATAGTTATTTACACACGTGTGTGCAGTAGTAGCTTAAGCTTTGGAATGTGGTACATTATAGAGAAGCCTCTAAATCAGAGTAACTCAATCAGCCAAGTTTAAAGTTAAAATGTTTCTAATAATGCCTGTTTATATATACGCGTGTGTTGTATGTTTACATGGACAACCAAAACCTAATTTTCATACTCTGCAACATAAATATTTTTAGTGTTAAACGGGGTTAGTCGTAAGTACCAAAAGGACAACCACGTGGGAACTCCGACAGAATTTTAGCTCTTTCAGTACTACCCTTAAATGTTATTGGCTAAATATCGTAACCATACATTATGTGGTCTACAAACATACCTTTTTTGTTTCTCCCTTCCCTAGGTACATGACTAGTACTGGTCTTATGATATTTTCTTTTTGTTTACATTCTTTACCTAAGTTCAGGTTATTAAAAGTGGGAAGCAACGTCTTCCAACTCCATTAAGTATGGGATTAGTACTACCATGACTAAGATATAGTATCTACAGGAAGAACACGTTTGAAGTTTTATCCGTTTTTACACTAAATTCAAGTGTTTAGAAATGTTCAAATTTTATATTTATACGTACATACATTTTGTATAAATATTATTTAAAATCATTGCCACATGCATGATAGACAGTACCTTTATTTAATATAATTATAAATATTTCTGCGACCTTTTAGCAATAATGGGGATGTGAAGGTAACAATTATGTTAAAAATGAAACTGCTCCAAGTTATTGTTCCAATGCAGGGGGACATATATTTACCATTAGATTCTTTGATTTCCTTTTCCTGCACACTTTATCTTTTAAACTCTGAGACTAAGTAATGGTTGGTGAATAGTGTGTGTGTATACATGTTTTTATATGTATATGTGCACAAGTTATACACCTTCACAATATTTCTAAGTCGTGTTTAAATAACCATTTTTTTGGGTTACAAAATTAGTTGGAATACCGGTAACCATTTAGAAAGATGTGGAAGTGACCCTGTTGTTTCATCATCATTATCAACAGTGTACATTTCAAACACATGTAAAGGCATAGCTTGGAAGAAGTGATGAACCACGATTTCTGCATCACTTTGTGTACGTGTTAATCAATCGAATTATTCCCATTTGTAAACCATTTTTCTCAAAGTTATCTTTACAATTAATATTGTACACACATAATTTTATTTTGTTGGTTTTGCAATTAATAACCATTGGAGTGTATATTTATACCACTGTGTACTAGCATGCATGCGCTGTTGTATCCCATATTTTGTGTAGTGAAATAACATTTGAAAATGATTGTATGGGTTTGTTTACTGTGATTTTTTTTTTAATTTAATTTTGCATATAAGTACAAGAAACTTTAAGGAAGTATTTCCTCTTGTTTATACAGTCCAATGCCACTTATGTGTAGAGGTCAGGGCAATAATAAGGTACCAGTACACAAGTATTACATGGATGTCCACATCTTTTATTTAACATATCAAGTGATAAAAGATTTGCTTCGTAAAAATGAAACTATGAGAGAGTGTGATTGAAATTATTTGAAGTACTTACTTGACTCTTAGGAATTTTCATGTGTTATTCATTTTAGGACCCCCCCCCCCCAGAAAAAAACAACCACATCAAATAAACCAACCACATCAACTTTGTTAGAACTACGTACTGCCCACACTTTTGATGCCCTTGCTGTTGTGAAGTGAAATGCCTGTTAAACTTGAGTTACTTTCATGGAAGTTTGAATTTTAAAAGAATGACTCAATAGTAGTTGTTATTGGGTTAATCATCTAGCTTGGATGGTAGAGCACTCATCTGACATAACAAAACATAATGTTTAGGGACAACAAAGGACCTGTTGGTCTATCTCGGCTGTCACATCCTCTAAACTACTGTTATAAATTTTTTAAAAAACATTTTAAAGTCAGCCTTATCATTTATATAGTTACCAAGCTTTCTCTTAAACTCATTTAAATTTAGTGACTCCACAACATCTGAAGGCAACCCATTCCAGAGGCCAACCACCCTGTTAGAAAAATAAAACTGTCTTAGCTGAAGATGGATGACTCCTACCTTGCCAGAATTTATGTGTGTCCCCCCCCAGTCCTACTATTCTTACCATTAAGTATGAAAAAAGATAATAATGAACACTGTCAATTCCCTTTACAGTCTTAAACACCTCAACCAGATCTCCCCCAACTTTTCTTTTTTCAAGAGAAAACAATTTCATAGACCTTAACCTCCCCTTTAATGAAAACCCCTCCATCCTAGTAACCCTTTCCAACAATTAAATGTCTTTCCTAAGATAAGAAGCCCAAGGGTGAACACAATATTCCAAATGCAGCCTAACCAGTGACCTGTAACGGTGTATTCTTTGCTGGAAACACACCTCAGTACTAAGTGGGTAGAACACTTGCCTGGTATGCGGGGGGTCTTGGGTTCAACTCCAACACGAGGAAATGGAAACATATAATAAATTTGAAGTATCAAAGTGTGTATAGAAAATTTAAAATTATAATAGCCAACATCCAGGTGTATTGCACAAATTTTTAATAATTAAAAATTTAAATATATCGACATTTATACTCGAGCACTTGTCTTAATTTGTTAGGACGAGGATGGGATGGCTTACTTCAAGTTCTTTTAGTTGTTTGTACATGGAATCAATCATCAAAACATTGTGGTATGTAATTTTACTTATTTATTGTTTGAGTAGCTAAAGGTGTTACATATCGTCATGAAACAACAGTTATGTCTCTGATAACAATGTTCAACACTAAGCTAGAAAACAGCATACTGCCAGATATACACTTTTGTCATAAGAAAAGTGTATGGTCTTTAACAGGAAGATCCGTATTCTTTCTTTAGAGTTTCACAACTCCTCGAATAAAGAAAGAAGTGGTTCGGTTATTGGGTTTCCAATTCTGTATTTAGCAAAGGATGCTAAAACATAGATTGATTTATTCTGCACAATTTGGAATTTCTTAGGAGGGGTGGGGGTGTTAAACTCTTTAATAAAGTTATTCATTACTCCATTTTGTATATGCTAAAATATATTTACAAGTATAATAATATTGGGTTTATTCTCTAATAGTTGTTTCCACTAATTAGCTCCTTTTTCCCATGTTGGATTATTCCTCATTTATGGGCATTAAATATATATGGTCAATGGTTCTTTCTTGCTGGTTACAATGGGTACATCTTCTTTGATCATATGGTAACCAGTTCTTCCCCTCTTGTGAACACTTCCTCATCTTTTTCACTATGTTGTAGCAGATGCAAAAGAAAATATATAAAGAGGATTTTAAGTTTAAACGGTAATACACCTGATTACTTGTGGAGAATGGAAGCAGGTGAGATAAGTTTGGATTATGAAGTGGTCAGAAAAAGTGTCAAATATGTTATTACAATTTTGAAAATGACAGAATATAATGCCCAAAGATTTAGCTTGAAAGAGATAATGAAATGAATGAACCGTATCGAACAATCTACATTTGCTCACTTGTTTTAATTAATAACTAAACCAGGTGGGAAGTGATCCAACTTGTGAAGGAAAAAGTCCAATTGGAGGAAATCGTGAGAATATTACAAGATACGCTTCAGAAAATGTTTGAGCAAGAAATCAAAGTAACGTCGATTAGTCAATAATTCAACATACTGTGACTATAAAGATATTAGGAAGTTAATCGGAAGAGAGAAGTACTTGGTCAATGATAAAAGTGGTGAGATCAGCAGAACTGTATGGACAGTACTACACCAAACAAAGTAGAAATCATGGTCAGTTTTTACATCACTTCATTTTTCATGTTAAAAACACAATGACAAGTTAAATCACTGAAACATATTTATATTTTTAATTTGACAAACCAAGTTCTCTAGTAATAAATATGATAATTTATGGACACTTTCCAGCTTTTCTAAATTAATAATAAAAAAATGTTTGTCTCTATGCTCCACTCTAAAACGATTCTAAATTCTTATGAAACATTTTGGTGATCAGTGTTGGTATTTCTTTCCTTCAAGAAAAAATAAATAAATCAGTTCAAGAGTATGGAAAACTTTATTGTTAGACATTTATGTACAAGGTGATAATGTATCCCTTTTTCACAATTCAGAGATAGGTAAGAGTTACTGTGAAGCAATTAACACAATGTTATGAAGACAAATCATGAACGCACTAACATGCTAATGCCGTATAATTTATATGTTACGAAGCATGTTTTCTTGTAACACTTATCTAGCTTGTTTGGTAGTATTAAAAAAATTATAAATTCAAAAGTTGTAACTTCTTAACATAAAAGTACGAGAAAAGGAAAGGGTTGAAGGAAGTTTCTAATCGACCGTGAATGTTTAACGCTAAAATCAAAATGAAACAAAATTCTTTTTTTATTGCCATAAAAGAATCACTCCTTTTCGGGTGGGTTGTGTTTATAGCAATGAAATTGGAAAAGCTATTTTCAACAGTAACAATAGAAGGAGTAAATTAGGAAATGGCCACTTTCATAGTGCATCATGTACAGCTATCCTAAAAACGTCATGTTGAACGTAAAATCCTTCATTGTATGGCTTAAGAACAAACGTTTGGGAGAATGTATGAGGAGGATCTTCGTCTGTCTGAAAAAAAGAAATCGGACGAAAAATTATTTTAGCACTTATGCTGGAGAAATAACTATCACAAATATACAAGTGTTTATGTGAGACACATTTTGCATGTAAAAGTAGTACCTACATTTTTAATGCCTTAAAAATATAAAGACACGTTGTCACTTTGTGAACAAAACTGATTTTCAAACTTTTGTGGTTCACTAGAGATAGTCCGTGAATAACTACGTGATACACACATTTGTTCATTTTTGTTGTTCTTATACCTTCAAACTCTTTCTCATCACTAAAACACTGAAATTATGCACACAAAAATACATACAGATATTAAAAAAAGCCCGATTAAGACCATAACAACAGCTCACAGTTACAAGAGACCTGAATACATACTTTGTAAGCTCAATACTCGGTACATTATCATTTAATCACAGCTACTACATTTCAAATCTTTCAGACATTAAAATTAGTAATTAATTCTACTTACCTTAAGTTGACCTAGAACACAAACTAAAACACCACCATCAAACATTGGTTGGCAATCAACTTTTGTGATGCTGTGGGCAATCTTCTGAAATGTTAGGCTCTGTAACAAATAAACCAGTTAAAAATGAAAAACATTGACACTAAATTTGAAGAGTGCTGAATGGAAATTTCGCAGAATTAAAACTGCTACAGACTAGCTTTTTTTTTTTAGGGGTAGAAAATAATAAAGAGAGGTTTTCTGAACTAATAATGATGATTAACTTTTGTTAACTTTCTATGTGGACCATACAAAA
>NW_013666266.1:486978-494312 GCF_000517525.1 Limulus polyphemus
TAACGCCACCACCAAAACATTGTATGTACCGTCTCCTTTTGTGCACCGGAGCAGACAATTAACGCCACCACCAAAACATTGTATGTACCGTCTTCTTTTGTGCACCGGAGCAGACAATTAACGCCACCACCAAAACATTGTATGTACCGTCTTCTTTTGTGCACCAAAAGGAGACCGGAGCAGACAATTATGACAAGCAGAGGGAGGCAAGGTTAGTGGAAACACTGCTTCAATACAATGTGCTGAATGCCTAGTGTAAAATACAGAATAGTAGAATAAGTATGAAGCATAAAATATATGCTACCGCTTATAATTTATTAATATGTTTAATTAATTAAAAAATTTATGTTAAAAAGACAAGGACGGTTACCCTGCTTCAAATGGTGTCTGTTAAATGAAGGTTTTTTTTTTTGTTTAAGTCAGATGTAGGTCTTTTAACTAACCACAATAGCAAGCTCTTGCAATGCAAACTTACAGTGTAGCTAACCAACATAAATGTTTTATTTTTATATAAAATACAGATATATATATAATAACTGTTCTAGATAACATTTTTAAAATAAGTGTAAATGTTGTTTATATCTATTTACATGTATTGCGCGTAAAATAAAGAGTTTTCAATCAAATATAAACTAATATTATGGCGATGCCATTAGTAAATTAGTACTATAGAAGGTTTGAACCATTGTTTGTATGTGTGTTCTAAATTGTCAAAACCTATCCTTCGTTACAGCCTTAAAACATATATGAAAACATTTATCATAGTGTAATTAAAGTTGTGAAATATATTACACTAAGTTTCTCCATTATTTTCTTTCTTCCCAGCAGATTCTGGCCTTCAAACGACATAAGTGATGTTTCTTCCTGAAATAAACAATTTGTAATTTCGTTACACACAAAATTTACACATACAAAAAAAAATTCACAAAATATTGTAATCAGGAAGAGAAAAACCATATAGGTTAGGGGGGGGGGGGTCGAACACCTTAATTTTTTTGGAAAATAATTGTATTCTTTATTATTGTTTAAGCGAGCATGGACCTAGAGGATGGGGGGTGGTGGAACCCTGTCAATCGTATAAGCTTTAAATTTACTGGACTACAACCTAACTGAACTAACCATTTACAAAATATATTAAAGTTATTTTAACTTTGTTTTATTGATTTAGAATACTTTAGGGTTATATGGTCACAACTGATTAATCTCAAATACTATATTACCTCATTAGAAGTCATCTTACGTTTAAAAGCACTAAAAAATATAGCCATAGTGTTGCATAGCTAACTTTTAAAAAGTTAACTGGTATCACACCATTGTTAAAAAGTGAAACATTACTTCAGCTAACGTGGAAAAGTTAAAACACTGTTATTACTTGTTAACATACTTGTACTCTTATTATGTGAAAAAAAAAGTTTCTAGTTTCATTTATTTCCGAACAGTTTAAAAACTTTATAAGATAGTTATAATTATCAAAAGTTTTATTTTATAAAATTAAAATAAACTGATGTTATTCTATTTCTTTAAGTTGTTTGACCATAAATTTAAGCTTCCCGAAGAATATCAAAAATACTAAGTTTTTACTATGGCTAAGTATATTTACCTAATAAGTAGAACAAGCTATGATTATTCATTTCCCCTGGTTGGTTACAAAGCATTTTGAGTATCTGTGTTGTTACAGACACACTTAAGGCTCCAAGATTTTTGATAATACCCTATGAACATGTACTATTGAATGGTCTGGAAAAGTGTACACGTTACTTTTACAAGTGAGTGAAAAGTAAATACATCTTTCGTTTCTAAATGTTAAAGAATGCAGTTGTGTTTGAATATACGATACACTTTCATGTAAAAATTTATAATTAAAAAAGCTGTGAAAAGACATTCACTAGGTACTTTAGATAAAAGTCCATAGGTGGATTATTTTTTTGTTTAACTTTATTACACGTTTTGACAACTTGTGTGGCCATAAGTGGTCGAAATATGGATAAACAAAAAATAGATATAAATAATTCACTGAAAAGCTGTACCTCTGGACATTTAAAAAGGTAACTTAAAATATATTATTGCGCTTCAAGTCTGAAGACAAAGTTTCCCTGATGTTTCGTACTTCTTCACCACTCGACAAAAGTTTTTGACACCAATTGTAAATTCAAGTACATGTGTTAATTCTAACTATATTTCAACAATTTTAATATCAGCATTTTGTCATTTTCTGACATTTACTTAGTGTAATTCACGAAGAAAAAAAAGTACAGATTTTCTTTTCTCCATGGCTGCAAACAAAACAGCTCACTTATCAAGTTGTTTTTCAGAATTTTCCTGCCCATACCTAAGAATAACTACTTTGTCTCAGAACCTATCACACCTAGAGAACATATTCCCGGTTTCTTTGATTTTTAAGTGTTTCCTTTAGTTTTATTTTAGTACAGGCCTCGGTTGAAAGTTTATGGTACCACATCAAGTGGTTTGAGAACCTACCACACCTTGAGAATATATTCCCAGTTTCTCTGATTTTTAAGTGTTTCCTTTAGTTTTATTTTAGTACAGGCCTCGGTTGAAAGTTTATGGTACCACATCAAGTGGTTTGATTATTTACTCATTAAACACAGCTTTGAAAATGGCTATAAAGGAAGTTTAAATATGATTGGATAAAGAAAGAATTAGACTATTACATATTAATAGAGTAAATATACAAGTAAGTTCTTTTATAGTTTCTGTACTTGTTCCTTTCATTTGTGAATTGTAAATGTATTTGTGTGATAAATTATGTGTGTTTGAAAGCTACAGAAATTTACTTCGATGAGAAGACATCAGATGAGTTAAGATATAGTAAGCTTATACAGTTTAGAATATGGGTTGAAGAGATAACAGAGAAAACTTTATTACAATGTTTGGAGAAGATTTTGTCATCATCAAATATGCAGTTTAACTGAACACAGAAATATAAATACAGGGACTAAGAAACCATTCGAATTACTCTAGTAATTTTAAATACCTGAATTAAACCAAAAGTAACACCAGGACTCAAGATTGAGTACTATTCAAAGTGACAAATCTTTTAATAAAATTAAAACAACCAGAATTTTTCACGGGCTTTAAACATTTCTCAAAAATAACATCCAGATCCTTCTCCCTCTCCACTCTTCTTCCAAGAGTCCGTTCTTAGTTTTCAATATCCTAAAAGCAACACTAAGTATATTTCAATAAGGCTTCCTTTTTTTTTTTTTCATTCTCTACCACTTACAATACTTATCAAGATCCATTTTAGTCAAAACAATATTCTATTCAAGTATAAACTCTCCTCAGCATCAGATCATCATTAAATCAAATAATTTAAAACCAACAACCTGCACAGTACATAGTTATGAAACATCAACCTATGCAGATTGCTTATTAATATTCATAACATTTTAGGTTTGAATTGAGATGCAGATAAAATAAGGGATATGCTCCTGATTTTAAAAACAATTGCTTTGAGTATAGAAATTGGTTGAGCAACCAACTAAAAAAAGTAACAGTATGATGAGTGATACTTGGGGTTTTCTTAGTAGATCTATTAATTTTGCTGAAAATATTGAAGTCCTTATAAATGATTACATTAAAACTATAGACAAAATCCAAAATGGTTCAGCAAAATGGTAATTGTTAAAAAATGTAGAGTTTCTGAGATTATTAAAATGGAATATGTGAGAGAGAGAGAAAGAGAGTATGAAATTCAACAAAAATAGGTTAAGAAAACCATTTGAAGCTACAAGGAAGTTTGAAAAGGATTTAAAAGTTTTTTTCTGTTTATGTTGAAGTAGAATACATAGTTCACTGTTAAACAACGTTGCTAGTTTCTACAAAAGATGATAATGAACGTCCTATGCTGTTTAAGACACTTCAAGGGGAGATATTTCTGTCAAAGGAAATGGTGTTTTGAAAAAGCTTAAGAATGTTGCAGATACTAAAGTTCTTACCCATTATGAAATTTGATCATGAAACTCGAAAGAAGCCAAGTAATATGTTGGTAGGAGTTTTAACCGATATGCTTGAACTTTACTTTCCAAGACATTCACCAACACTGTGTAACTATTATATGGCACATTCTTTGTCTCAGTGACCATCGGTGTTTCTAGCCAACTTATTATATGCACAATCATATGTGAACACTTGCTACACTCTAGTTAAATACACAATGATTATTCCACAGTTCCTTACTAATTTACTGTGTAGATATTCTACATTCATAACTTTTATATAAAATAAATTATGTACTTCTTCTAGTTTCTACAACAATTCTTAGTTTTACACTAAAAATAGTCATAATAACATTGTATTTTCAATAAAACAAATTCTACCACAAGGTCAAAAGACTCAAATTCAAAGAATGTGTGGGTCACTGGTTCTCGCTTTGTTCTTAACACTGTTAATAACCATTTACTTTCGCTTCTAAGTCTTAACATAACACTGTCAACAGAGATGGGCAACACCGGACTCCTTACTATTTAACATTAATTATAAATACTTAGGCCTAGCTTACCATTACTATTGTACTGATGACCAAATAAAGCTAACGCTACTTACATCGTAAAAACTAGCCATGGTCTGGCGCTTTTCATTATCGTCAAAATGTAGGTAATATGACTGTACAAATGCAGCTGCTATATCCTGGTATTGTGGATTCATTTTTTATTCTGTTCTTAAATTCAAACTCCACAAAATATTCACAGCGTGTGATCTAAATCAAAATTACAAGAAGTTTAAACAATATATCCTAATCTATCGAATTGGCCTAGGATAGCCCTCCTAACGGTTGGTTATAAATTAAAACTACCAGTATACTTGCACTCGTAAGACGCTCTCTATGGGTAAAAATAAATACTCTGTCTGGACATGTGTTATATATGTATATCCTTTATTAAATTCAAAGTCACAGCAAAATGAAAAACTTTCACATAACAATACACGTTTCTTATTATTTTTGAAACCAAGTTTAAATATGAAAACGTATTGAAGAATTAACTCTTTGATATATAGAGACCAAATACATTTTTGTTTGTATTTAATTATATTCCTTTATTGTTGGAGTTAGTGATGTGGTATGCAGGTATAACATGTACTTGCGACCCCATTATTTAATATAGAAGTTTTTCAACTTTTCATTTATGCAGGTGTATGTGATTGCAATACAAAAAGTCGGTCATAAAAGTAGTTAAGTTTCTTTCGCCTAAGTTAATTATTGTTCTAGATCATTTACCTAAGTTATCACTTGTGCATTCTTCTTCGGGAAAGATGTTTTACTTAATGTTGCATTCTTTGTAGGATTTAATGTTATTCTTGATCACTCTTAGGAGAAAACCGTGCATATTCGGTTCTGTCATAATATTCAAATAAATAAACAGTAAACTGAAATAGGCATTTGAAAAATATTTTTTGTTTGTTTATTATTAAGCACAAAGCTACACAATGAACTATCTGTGCTGTACCTATCCCAAGTATAGAAATCCACTTTTTAACATTATAAGCCTCAAATATACCACTGACTCACTGGGGTAATATTTTATTATAGTATTTCTAATATCATTGTAAATAATGTTTGAGCTTTTTTTATTTCTAGCTATTTCGTTCTTATTTTGGAGGTCACATCTCATTAACAATTTGCTTTAATTAATATGTAAGAGTAAATTAAAGTTAGATTATTTGTGCTTTTTTATTTCATTCACATTTTATTTCTCTAATATAAAAGACATTTTTTGTATTTTTTAATATGAACATGTTCACCCTTTTAGTCGTGGGGACATTATAATGTGATGGTCAATCCCACTATTCATTGGTAAAAGAGTAGCCCAAAGGTTGGCAGTGATGACTAGCTGCCTTTCCTGTTGTCTTTCACTGCTAAATTAGGGATGGTGAGAAAAGATTGCCCTCATGTAGCTTTGCACAAAATTCATAATAAATAAACAAACCCATGCTTTCCACCTCCACCACAACTCACTGTGTTTACATACAATTACGACAGACCACTGATCATCGACAATTAATAGGAAGGACACCAAAAGGATCCTAGTCTTTGAAATATGGTAACACACATGCTCACACAGCTACTAAGCTCAACCTCACTATGGATCTGAAGCAAAAAAATCATCTTAATATATAGTTTGATGCAAAAAAGAGACAGGTGTTAAGTTTTGTTTGTTTTGAATTTTGCACAAAACTACATGAGGGCTATCTGCTCTAGCTGTCCCTAATTTAGCAGTGAAAGACTAGATGGAAGACAGCTAGTCATCACCTCACACTGACAACTCTTGGGCTACTCTTTTACCAATGAATAGTGGGATTGATCATAACATTATAACGCCCTATGGCTAAAAGGGCGAGTATGTTTGGTAGGACGGGGATTTAAACCCGCGACCCTCAAATTGGGAGTCTAGTGTCCTAACCACCTGGCCATGATAGTAAATAGAAAAAAATATTATTTGTATAAAGAAAAGTTCTTATTTATTTTAAATTATATTAAATATATATTCTAAATTGACCACCATATTTTTTTTTCGTGAAACAGCACCTGATAAACAAATGAATAGTAGTTAAACCACTTGAAGTTGACATATATTTATTTAGAAATGATGGGAACATTGCATCCCATTATTTTATGTATATAAAATTAAAAATATGTTCTTCTTTCTTTACAAAAGTCCGATTCCATTGAAAATAAAAATGTCGAAAATACCTCCAGGTATATCAATTAGAGGGTGGTTGGAGCTTTCAATAGTAGACGTAATACTTTACTTTAAAGTTGATCCTAAGGATATGGAGATTCATGCATTACAGTGTTAGTCCTTTACACTGATAACATATTAGATTAATTCAATATTTAATGTAACTAGTAAAATGTGGTGACGTGTGCACATTAGCCTACCCATGAGATGGGATTAAAGGTTTTCACCATGTTAATAAATATAATAATATTTATATGAAGTTTTGTATAACCGGATTGTTGACTCAACAATAGACAAAAGGTTTTTCAGTCGCCACAAAGTACCCAACCACGTTCTTTGTATTTAACCTTATTAAGAAGAAGTTCGAGATTTTCGAATGAGGAATAGTAACAGATGCATATATATGAAGGAGAACACCTTTTTGACTTGTTTTGGATGAATCTTGCGAAAACTATGGTATAAACTCTTTCTTACGATTTCTGTACCAGTAAAATGATGTTCCTGGAAACAAATAAGTTCTTAGCCCGAAGTCTGGACCCCAAAATACCTGAACAACCCTTTGGAAGGCCCAGATTTCTCACCAAATCATTAAGTTCACCTTGTGTGAAAAGTTATGGTTCACCAGACGTTTCA
>NW_013666267.1:0-14991 GCF_000517525.1 Limulus polyphemus
GTGGCGTGCTCTTGCTAGCATTCATTAGCAATTATGTAAACATGGCGTGCTCTTGCTAGCGTTCATTAGCGTTACTATGTAAACGTGGCGTGCTCTTGCTATCATTCATTAGCGTTACTATGTAAACGTAGCGTGCTCTTGCTAGCATTCATTAAAGCAATTATATAAACGTGGCGTGCTCTTGCTAGCGTTCATTAGCGTTACTATGTAAACGTGGCGTGCTCTTGCTAGCATTCATTAAAGCAATTATGTAAACGTGGCGTGCTCTTGCTAGCATTCATTAAAGCAATTATGTAAACATTCCGAAACAAGCTCTCGCTAGAATCTACTAAGACTATTATGTGAAACACTGAAACAGAACTCACCGACGCAAGCTCTTGCTAGAATTCACTGGCGCAATTATACAAATATACCAAAATTAGCGCACGATAGAATTCACTATCAATTATCCAAACAGGTGAAAGTAATCTCTCGCTAGAATTCATTAAAAAAAAACATACAAAATCAGGTTCCTGCCACATAATTCATTAACGCAATTATACACACTTACAGAAAAACCCTCATTATAATTCACTCAAGCTCTCACTAGAAATCTCTAAGGTGATTATGTAATATTCGAAAGCAACGGCTTGCTAGCTTTCACTGTCATATTTACACAAACATACGAAAAAAAAAGCTCTCGCTAGAGTACACTAACGTATTAATGCAAATATATAAAAACAAGTTTCACTAACGCTATCATGTAAACACTACGAAAACATGCTCTTGCTTGATTTCACAAACGTGTTTGTAAACAAACAAATGTAAGTTTTTACACTAATGTACTAACGCTGTCATACAAACAAGCGAAATCTTGATCTCGCTAATTAATTAACGAATTTATATAAACCCAAAAAGGTGAGGACACGCTAGAATTCACTAATGCGGTTGTGAAAAATTAAAGAAAGCAAATTTACATTTCAATTCAATAAAGCAGCGATACAATTATACAGAAGCAAGCTATCAATAGAACTCACTAAAGCTCTCGATAGAAGTTCATAACATAATTGTGAAAGATACGAAAGTTGTGAAAAAAACCCATAAAAACAAACTTTCATTTGAACTCCTTAGCATTATTAGTTAAACATAGAAAAAGCATTCTTTCTACAGAATTCACTAATGCAATTACGCGAACATAGGAAAACAAGTGCTTACCAGAACGAAAGTAACACAATTATGTTAACATGCGGAAGTTCTTTGTAACAAGAATTCAGTAATACATACGGAAATAAGTTGTGGCTAGAAATGTAAATACGCGAAAGGCAACCTTACGCAGGAATCAAACAACTCAAATGTTAAACTATGCAAGTGATCAGGAGGCAGGAATTCCATAATTTAAATATTCGTTTTATGAAAGACAAATTCGTGCAGGAATTTATTAAGCAGTTACGTTTTTACGTAAAAAAAAAATCGCTAAAATAAATTCCTGCTAGAATGTAGTGGCGCAATAATGAACATGTAAGAAATAGAAGTTTATAATCGATTTCATTTGGAAAAATCACATAATTACGTAATAAAACAAATAATACAAGCATATGGTGGCGGGCGCAATGCTTTAGAGGGAATCACGTGACTGGAACTTAGCAATGCATCATTGTCAGCAGAAAATAGAATCACATTCTGGTTTTAATGATGTAATTATATGAATATATAGAAAGTAATTTCCAGGTTGAAATTAATAACTGAAAATGTGAATGTGTGTGAGAAAAAAGCTGTTCGTAAAATTGTGTAAAAATCCAAAATACGACAACATTAATTACAATTTAGTGACTCCATTTTGTAAATATAACAAAAGCAAACTCATCAGTACTAAAGCATGAAAACGGAATTTATTGACGTCATCAACTGTACAGCAAGCTCGTGCTGGTGTTTATTGAATCAACCACGTGAAATACTACCATTGAAATAATGAAACGACAATGTAATTAAAGGAAGGGCGAAAAGTTGGCTCAGACTAAGATTTAGTCTATATATGTTTGTTTGTTTAGCACAAAGCTACGCAATGGGCTATCTGTGCTGTGTCCACCACGGGTATCGAAACCCGGTTTCTAGTGTTATACGTCTACAGACTTACCGCTATACCATTGGGGGGGCTGAAATTTAGCAAAGCTATAACGATTTAAGAAAATGGCTAAAAGGCAAACTTTTGTTCCAAAACCTGATCAACCTAAAATTTTACATTTATTGTTCAATCTCGAATATTTTACTAATTCTCTACGATACGTTTAACAAAAATTAGTGCGACTGTTTACTTCCACCTCTAAAGTGTATGCGTCTTGATATGTTTAGTTTCAAGGGAAATATTTCTGTTTAAACACCGACACGTTAACCGCTGATTTGATGAGTTCAAATTTCTCACATGTTTTCGAAACTATTGTTTCTAATTCTTTTGCATTTTACGATATTATAAATTTTCTTTCCAACGAAGCATCCAAAAGAGATTCACATAACGCTTCACGAGGAAATAACGTTTCACGAAACAACCGGAGGACGAAAACGATATTTATATATATATATATATTCAAAAACATGAACTTTTATTTACCACCACCATATGTTTCAAAAACGTATACTTATCAAATATTAAGTGTAGAATACCAATTGTCAAACAAAAGGCTCAAATAGTTGGTTAGACGTTAGTACTACTACTACATAAATATAATACTAATAAATTGATTTGCAGCTTTTTTAATTATTCTATTTATCCTTGTTTTCATGCCCTTGAGATTATATATTTATATGTTTTTGCAGTTCCTATAATTATCAAAGATCGAAATCAAACATTAAACAATATCACCCTTTCATGTTAAGTTTATAAGGCTCTTTTCCAATTTTTTGTATTCTGATTCCAAGCAATTAGGTATTGAATACTTCATAATGTAGATTATAAACTTTGATGAAAATACTGATGCAAAATTGACCTTAAGCATAATATTTTTCTAAGAGAATTGTTCATCTTTGAAATAGTTTGCTTTATTTCTTTTAAAGTTTGTAAATCAAAATTGACTAAAGATGCGTTTTATAAGTTTAACTTAATTTTAGGATGGAAGAGGTAATATCTTCAGGTGGTTTATTCATGAACAAATAACCATCGCCACCTTATATATTTTTATGTTTATGTAATTTTATCTTGGCTACTTGAGACAGACCACGTTTTCCAGTAGTAATTAAGACTAATAAGATAGTAGCATGTGTTTCACGACATGCCAAGAACTTGCTAAATTTCTTTTTATTGTTTTCTGTAAAGGTTATATAACTCCAGATTTTTTGACAAATTAAGAAGAGATATTTAAATGTTTTAAACATCAATTCTTTCCCATGATATGCAGTGTGTAGAAAAAACAAACCAATATTTATTATTGTTAGAGATCAATTAAAATGTAAAAATTCAAACTTACTGTTAACAGTACTAGCTGAAACTTTACTTACTACTTAAGCCTAACGTCACTAAAAGAAATATTAGATTTTGAATAAGCCCAGTTTTTAGGTTTCACTAGAAACTCTTCTTCAATATGTTTGGTAGAGAACTTAAGCAGTTGAAGATGAATCATTTGGAGCTAATCATAAAGGTTCTTATCGGAAGAAAGAGTTTAAATACCAATAAATCAAATTGAATAAGAAAATTATTACATCATATCTATTCTTACAATCTCAAGCATAATGCCATAGCATGGTATTTGCTGTAATTAGACTCTTAATACTCACCACAACATTAACTCACAAGTTCAAAAAAAGTAAATATCTCAAAAGAATATTCACAAACGCCAAGTATAAACGCAGCATTAAGGCAGCTTATGACTTAATTATTTTAAGTTAATCTTAATGGTTTGAAATCCAGTATTTTAGAATAATTAAAAAAGTTAATTTTTTGCCGTTATAAATATGATTTTTGCTTAGTGGAAGAAAACTAAAGCAATATTCATAATACACAATATTTTCACACTCATGTCATGTTACATTAAAATCATTAGTAGTATATCTGTTATGATCTAGCATATGTAGTATCAAAATTAATTCATAGAGTAATGCAAATAATAAATGTTTTAAACCCAAAAGGTTTTATGACTGAAATTTTTATACTAAACAGAAATAATAATAAAAAAAAACATGTTCTCAAGGATATTCAAACTATATCGATAAATCATACCAATATTTTCACATCAGGGAAGACAATTAATGAGCATGTGATAAGCCACCAAGGTAGGTATGATGAGAAGGTATGACAAAAGACATGCAAGTATGAAGACCTCCCAGGGTGGGTATGATGAGCTTCCAAGATTTTTATGAAGTATGATGTATTTTTTGGAAAGTGTGAAATAAGCTTCTAAGACATGCATGCAAGTATGAGGACTTGCAAGATTAAGTATGCAGGCAGATAATATGGCTCCCATGGCAAGTATGACACGAGCTACTAAGCTTAGCAAGCAGGTATTTTATCTTCTAAGGGAAGGTAAGATGCAAGCATGCTAGTCTGAAAATATGAAAGGCAACAAATGTAGGTAAAGCAGTGAGGTATCCAAGCTACCAGAGTAGGTTTGATGTTCTATCATGATAGGTGCGATGGCTACCAAGGAATATATAATATGTAAGGTGTGAAAAGATGCAGATCTTACAGAGTAGCCATGATTTTATACTAATTGTGTATGGTGTACAACAAAGGTATGTAAACATGATGCTTTTTCGAGACAGTGCATCTAATGTGCTACTGGAGCTTGACGTACTCAAGGGTTTTTATATCTGATTTGTCCTAAAAGCATGATGTTACATCGAATATTTAGCAAAGTCCCATCGTTATGAAGGACAGCGAGTCTGCCCGGTGTTGGTAATACTCTATATTAATAAAGAACCCCTCACTCTTTAAGTCACGAATCTTGTGAAGTATTAAAAAAAGTGTGTTACCACAATGTATATTAAACATTACTTGTTTATACCGTAAAACAAGGAGATTTTGATGCACTCTGAAATTGAATATGAAACACTGTTTTCTTATGGCGTAAAGCAAGCGAGATTTGTTGTGTTGTTAAGCAATATAGAAAACAACGCCTTTTGATAATTAAAAAAGATAATTTTGCCGTGCTTTAATGTTGAATATGAAGCACTAATTTGTTATCGCGTGAAACAAGGGGTTTTACTGTGCTGTCATGTTAAATATCTAGCACGTTTTGTGTTATCGCGTGAAACAAGGGGTTTTACTCTGCTGTCATGTTAAATATTTAGCACGGTTTTTGTTATAGCGTGAAACAAGGGTTTTTTAGTGTGCTGTAATGTGGAATATCTAGCACTGTTTTGTTATAGCGTGAAACAAGGGTTTTTTACTGTGCTGTAATGTGGAATATCTAGCACTGTTTTGTTATAGCGTGAAACAAGGGTTTTTTACTGTGCTGTAATGTGGAATATCTAGCACTGTTTTGTTATAGCGTGAAACAAGGGTTTTTTACTGTGCTGTAATGT
The DNA here is from genome assembly GCF_000517525.1 of Limulus polyphemus. NCBI lineage: Eukaryota > Metazoa > Arthropoda > Merostomata > Xiphosura > Limulidae > Limulus > Limulus polyphemus. Next base: position 5,491 of record NW_013666267.1, read on the forward strand.
GGAATATATAGCACTGTTTTGTTATAGCGTGAAACAAGGGTTTTTTACTGTGCTGTAATGTGGAATATTTAGCGTGAAACAAGGGTTTTTATTGTGCTATCATATGGAATATCTAGCATTGCTTTTGTTCTAGTTTTTTTTTTACACAAGTCTAATTATAATGAATGTGAAGAAAATGCATCTGTTGTGAAGAGTGTGGTTTTATTTTATTAATATATTTAGGTCACACAATTTTGTGTAGAAAAAGTTTAATAAAGCCCGATAACTCTTAACGTTTTCAAATTTCAACCCTTTCCTATTATGAGTAAACATGATGGAAACAAAAGCGAGAGTGATGTTATTACCATGTATTTTAGGAAAAATCATCTTTATGCTTCTCAAGTAGTTCTTTTGTTAAAAAAAGGTTTTGTTTAGTTCGTTTAAAATTTGTAATTTACAAAAAAACTTTATTTTATTTTACAAAACCGGGGGTTTCTCGAGTTCTGTTATATTATACAGTACAAGGATATGTAGAGCTTCTGTTCAATTGATTTGAATATGTAAAACAATGTTGTTGTTATTGTTTTTAGTTGAGTAAAACATTTTTTTCTAAGTTATGTAAAATTATATACAAAAAGTGTTCTCTTCTTATGTCAAACAAGACTTTGACATTTAACAGTGCTTTTATATGATACAAAAGTAGTGCTCCTTACAAGCGGTTTTTGCTGACTTGCTATAATGTACATAGCAGAGTTTTTAGCTGTATATGAAGGGGAATTACAAGGTGTTGCTATGGCAGCTATATATGTATATCCATATAACAACACTATTGTACTCCATATAAGGAAGTCTTTATGCTTTGGTTTTATTCTAAATATATATCTGGTAAAAGGTTTCTCTGTGTGTAATATCGGGAACTATAGGTTGTGGTGCTATAATAGCTATATTAATTTTTCTAGTGTGCTTTTAAGGTTTCTAGTGTGCTTTTAACATACACATAACAATTGTAGTTTAGTGTTAACACATTGAAGTTAATGTGAAAATACTTCATAACCAAAGGTGACTTAATAGTCTTTAATAATCAAACATTTAGCTCGTCATTTTATTCTGTTCAATAGACGAGCTGTTGTGAGACATCCAACTGTGGAAACTCCATTTTTAGCAGCCAAATATTTTAGTTAGCATGCAACAAAAAATTAGAAAATGCTAATATGTACATACAGCTCAAATAAGCAAGGAGAAAAAGATATGCAGGGGAAGACAATGCTGAGACTACTCTCATATATATATAGTTTGGAACGACAACTCTATGCCTACAAACTATAAAAGACCCTGAACTTTTTTTTGAGATTTTATCAAAGTAAATTTCTTACTGTCTCAATAAACCAGGTAAACATATAACTGAAGTATCACAACTTTATAATATTGCTATGAGGTTCTAAGAAATGAAATCAAGTGTTTGTACAAAAATCTGAGTATTTTGTCTATGATTTATTTTAGGAATGTCAGGGAAACAAGATTCACCCGATGGCAGCGGTAGATGGCGCCACAGGCATTTTGACACATCAGAGAATGAAAATCTTCTAAAGCGTGAGAAAAGATCCTCATTTGAGTGACGTACTTCCTAGTCGTATATACCTGTCACAAGATGGTATCCAACATCAAGAGGCTTTTCGTGCGATTCTCATCCTAAAAAAGGAGGGAAAAGAAGAAGAGGGATTTAATGTTTATTGTAAACACAAAACAACTTGAACGTTTACTAAACAGACAAACAGAATCTTTATTTCAACCTCATAGAGAATATTCATTGTTACTTTACGTAATACTTAGATCGTTTAACAAGTGTTAAAAAGTGCTTGAGTAAAATTTCTATGTTTACTAAGACTACTTCACAAAATCTGTTAAGAAATGCTTCTCAAAAAATTAGTCGTTTACCAAGCAGAAAAATGTTATTTACAGCTTCGTATATTTGTAACAGTCACTGAATGAGAGGGCGCAATATGGTGTACGTGGGTTTCTGTTAATTAAATTACTTTAACTATGTATATTTCCACATTACAGCGTGTGTGTATACATATGTACCCACACACACGATACTCTCATAAAAACATACATTTTATTGCATATAAAGACGTAAAAGTATTAACTCTAAGACTGTATAAGTAAAAAAGTCATATTGTTAGCATTTTTTCTACTGACTATTGATGACCTTTTAGAAACACGTGTGATGTATAGAACTGGTGTCTTTTCCTTATTTCAGACTAAGTAAGTACTAGCGTAATCTTCTAAGCATAAAAGAAAATACTGTTGAACAATTAACCCATTATTTAAAATGTGTATTTTCAGAATGTAAATTGTTATAAGAACCATAGTAGATCTTTTCTCTAGTATTTTTGTGTAAAATTTTAGTAGCTACAGAACTTGTTGGAATACACGTTAATAGCAGCTAACACTAGTTTTCTCGCCATCGGATATGAAAAGCAAAAATGTTATATAACGATTCTGGTAAATACAAGAGCAAAGTTAGTGTGCAACCATCTGTGACAAAAAGGATTGTAAATATAACTACCAAAAAAAATTTAGCAAAGAAATCAAAGTTTTCTTTAAGCATACTGAAAATTTTGATTCGAAAAGTAATTTGTTGTAAGATATGGATTACGAGAAAAAAAAAGAGTAACCCCACTTAAAAGGAAAAAATATTACTTAAGTGAAAGCGTATATTGAAAGATATTGAAAAATAAAACAATTTTAGTAAGTATTTTTGAATAGTAATGATTTTTATTATATTTCATAAGGATTGGATCTGGCATTATTTCCTGCCTTTGTTTATCATGTTTCAAAGTATTTCGTTTAAGAGGGATCTTTTAATGTTAATTTGTTTGCTTGCTTCACTACAGCATATTATCTTTAAAAAACTGACGCAATGATTTCCTGTTCCTCTCGTCTCGTTTAAAGTTGTTTTTTTTCAGTAAAACTCCAGCTGATTATTTCATGTTAGTGTAAATTATAAAGTAATTTTCCACCCTGTAAATTATAAGTTTTACTTTAACAAAATATAAATGCAGGTACTAAATTTTGTAAAATTTAAAATGAAGTATGATTTATTAATGCCACTGGCTTTATACTAAAATATTATCAATCCGTTAATGAAAAAAAAAAAAACTGTACACGTACATAAATGTTATAATTTGAAATTTTAGGCTAAAATGTGAGATTGAAAAAGCGTTGAGTTAATGTTTTTTTTTTCAATTTTATCAGAAGGTTTCTAAAAATGAATATTCTATTTCCATCTCCTTATCACACAAAATAAAATAATTGAACAGACGCCTTTAACAATATGTATAAAAATGTTCAAAATAAGACTTAGTTAACCTTCCTTACCTTACATAACGGAAGCCTAGTTAACTTCCTTACCTTACATGAAGGAAGCCTAGTTAACTTCCTTAGCTTACATAACGGAAGCCTAGTTAACTTCATTACCTTATATAACGGAAGCCTAGTTAACTTCTTTACCTTATATAACGGAAACCTAGTTAACTTCCTTACCTTACATAACGGAAGCCTAGTTAACTTCCTTACCTTACATAAAGGAAGCCTAGTTAACTTCCTTAGCTTACATAACGGAAGCCTAGTTAACTTCATTACCTTATGTAACGGAAGCCTAGTTAACTTCTTTACCCTATATAACGGAAGCCTAGTTAACTTCCTTACCTTACATAACGGAAGCCTAGTTAACTTCCTTATCTTACATGAAGGAAGCCTAGATAACCTTCCTTAATTTACATAACGGAAGCTTAGTTAACTTCCTTACCTTACATAAAGGAAGCCTAGTTAACTTTCTTATACGTAGTATGAGTTTTCTTTAAACAGCTACACTTATGTTGTTACAGTCTAATGACTGGTCTGGTCATTTTTCCCCCCAAATCAGTAATTTCAGTAATGTAAATATATATATCTGATAATTTGTGTGTTTCCTCATTACAGAGTAAAGTGTGTCCTGAAAGCTCAAGCTACTAACCCGTTTTCAATTAGATTTTTTTCATTTGGTTCTTGCCGCTTGGTTAGTTTCCTATGTTGAAAGCACATACAGAAATCTTGAATTATTATTGATCACAAAGTGCTCTCTTTTGCTTGTTTCGGTTTTCTACATGTCATAGATATTGGTAAATGTAAATTTTATTATTAAATGGGCTAGTTGAATATACTATAGAAAACATAATATATAGATATACTTAACAAAATTGATACGTTTAGTAATGGGTCACGGTACAAGAATCTCCAAAAATTATGTCACAGATATGTTACAGTAGTGAGCTTTCGTTCTTAATTTGTCTAATTTAAGTAGTTTACCTTTAATAACAGGGTCATTGTACAATAACCATCGGTCTCCTAGCAGTTAAACTAATATATTCAATGAATCTAATTAAAATCGATTTAAAATTCAAGAGTGCTACTACATACTGTGTTATAGATATTCCATACCTTATGGACTACTATAAGCTATGTGTAAAAATATTGCATACCTTCTGGCACCATTCCATAAATTCATCAAAGGAAATCAGCCCATCTTTCTTTGAGTCTATTTGCTGTAAAAGAAAAAAAAATGAAGTAGGGAACCACACAGAAGTTAGGCAGGACATCGTAGAAAGGTCAAGTTGAAAGTGTTAGTAAAATACGAACATGGAAACAATACCACATAAAGGTTAGGCAAGACACAATAGAAAGGTTAAGTATAAAGTGCTTGAATAACAAATACATGGGAATAATACCACATATAAGTTAGGTATGAAACCATAGAAAGGTTAAGTATAAAGTTCTAGAACAATATAAACATGGAAACAATACCACATAAAAGTTAGGCAGGACACCATAGAAAGGTTAAGTATAAAGTTCTAGAACAATATAAACATGGAAACAATACCACATAAAAGTTAGGTAGGAAACCATAGAAAGGTTAAGTATAAAGTTCTAGAACAATATAAACATGGAAACAATGCCACATAAAAGTTAGGTAGAGCACCGTAGAATGGTTAATTATAAAGTATTAGATTAAGAACATGACACAAAAGTTAGGTAGGGCAGTGTGGAATATGAAATATAAAGACCTTAAGGACAAAAGAATGCGATAATACAAGTAAAGCCTGCTGAAGTTTTGAATAAATACGTGTAAGACCATAAGAACGTAAGAATAATGCAGCAAATGTCTCAAGGAAGGAAGTGTATGACGTTAAAGCATGAAAAACAGAAGCTAGAATTTTTTAAACAAATATGGTTTGGTTTGAAAACTGCAGAATACTTTACTTAACAAACTTAGGATTGAAGGGAGTTAGGAATGACATAACCGAAAGTTTAGGTAGGTCACTACAGAAAGTTTAACTTAATGAACCCAAAATTGTAAATGCTTTAGAATGACACTACCAAGGTTATAAAGACTTAAGAATGGCACTATAGAAGCTATATATCATGTGACATATGCAATATAAATATACAATACGTATCAATAGAAAATGTATATAAGTTTCAATGGATGTGTCTGTAATCATGGTTAGTTGCAAATTGGTATACAACGTATTTGTTGTTCTTGTGTACCCCTCGTTAATATTATATTGTAATAATATACATGTCGCCTGAGCTACTTTTGAAATATCTCTGAATCTCTAGCAGGGCTGGTGCTGTGAGAGTTCACATCTAACTTACCAATAAATTGATAAATTAGAAACAAAAAGCTAATAGAAAATCTTATTGGATAACTTGAATATTGGGTGAGATTTACGTATATTGTAAAATAGTTGATAATATTATATTATCTTTTCCATTTATCAATATATCATTTTCTAGTCACCAATAATGACAGTCTTATCTATATTCTTTTCTATCCATCAGTATATCCTTTCCCATTCACTAATAATGTTCTCAATTTCACAGACAAGAAATAAAAAAACAGCAACATAATTCCAATAATGTAGTGTTGAATATTACAGGTGGTGAAGACATTTTTTCTCGACCATACTTGTAGCGAAACATCACAGGAGACACCTGACATTTTGTATTTCTAGCATTCCCTTCATCGATTACGCATCAAAAACGAGCACAAGACCTCATAAGCCAAGATATATATATATACTAACATTAAAGACGCGTTCCACGTGCTCCCGAGCAGAATGCTCGTCCACAGCAGGGTCCGTGTAGTGTCCCAGCATGTCGTAGATGGCGCTGACGATGAGCAGCATCTCCTGCTTACTAATAAAGCCGTCGCCGTTGATATCATACAAACCAAAGATCCATTTGAGTTTATCCTTTATAGTCCCACGTGACAAGCGAGAGAGAAGACCGATGAATTGCTAGAGAAGAGGAATTACAAGATGTGAAAAATACTTAGAATGGTAAAAATCAAGTTTCACAAGAAGTTTGTTTGAACTTAAACACAAAGCTACACAATGGGCTCTGCCCACCACCGGTATCGAAACCTGGTTTCTAACGTTGTAAGTTCTCAAACATACCTCAGTGCCCCTGAGGGGGCAGTCACAAGAAGTAATTGATTTTAAAAATCTAGTTACAAGAAGTAATTAATTGAAACTATTTTATTATAATTATAGTAATCGTTACATATAAGGACCGTATCATTCTAAAGTATTCATATATGTAATTTAACAAGCTTTATTTTTCTTATTTTTCCAGAAATAATAATACCTAAATATCTATCCTTTTTAATTTACAAAAAAAAAGCGATAACATCTTGCAATCGTTAATTCAAGAAAAACAGTTTTTCCATTACGGCTTGTGTAGCAGAATTAAAGGACACATCCGAGTGAAGAGCCTCCACCCTTCCCACAACATGCAACCTTCTCTAGAAATTCTTCATTACGGCTTGTGTAGCAGAATTAAAGGACACATCCGAGTGAAGAGCCACCACCCTTCCCACAACATGCAATCTTCTCTAGAAATTCTTCATTACGGCTTGTGTAGCAGAATTAAAGGACACATCCGAGTGAAGAGCCTCCACCCTTCCCACAACATGCAACCTTCTCTAGAAATAATGGCTGGAGACGGCTTGAATGGGTAATGAAGAAAAACTTTAATACAACTAATTCTCTAGAAATGTTGATATCTCAAGCATGGATAGATAAGAGCCACGTGTACAGATCTAAAGCTGTGTAGATATCTTGCATCATATAAGTTACCAAATCTTAAGAGATGAACCCTCAATTTTGTTGTTTTAATACTTCGTGGAAATAAATTGATGTTGATCGCTTAACTCTATGGAAACGTGTTATAGAAACATCCATGCAATGTATTGCTTTATATTCTTAAAGAAACAACCTTTTATTCGAATTGTAATACTATGCATTGCAAATAGCAAAATTCGTTGAAATCCTTATATATATATATATATATAACTCGTTTCTTTCCACTCTACTTTTCATTCGTTAATGTTATACCTTAATCATTCATAGATGTCCATAGACTTAACAATGCACGTATTGTATTTCAATGTCTCTAGACTCGTCTATGTTCACTCGTTTCACTGTATGCTAGCACATAGCTCCTCTACATCTTAGTGTTTCCATGGAAACCAAGATCCAGAACAGTGCACTTTAGGTACTGGGAAATATTTGTATCTAACGAGAATTATGCGAAAGTACATCTATACATATATACAAGCACGCGTGTTCATTTTTCAACTATAAATGATGCTATGCTGTACAAACCTTACTAATACTGGATAACTTAATGGATAGCTTAACGTATGGTACTAAGTTGACCAAAGTTTTACGCCTGTTTAGCACCTAAAAATAACAACAACACAACGTATAAAACAAGGTTCCTTTATCTTACCTCACTCATTGAATGTACTTTCTACTTACTATAGTAGATAAACATAGTTCTCCAGTTAGTGATACTGATTAATTTATGGATAACCTTACTTAAGATGCTGGTTAGACAATCTCTTTTCATCTGGATAGTAGTATGGGGAATTTAATGGATAGCCTTACTTATAACGTTGCTTTTACAAACCATTTTCGTCTGGTCAGCGATAGTGGATAATTTAATGGCTAGTCCAAAATAACGATGATACGTTAGACAAACTTCTGTCTAGTATGTGTTACTGCTTAATTTAATACGTAGCTTTACTTACGATGCTGATCAAAAAACCGTTTTTTGTCTGATTAGTGATAGTAGCAAATTTAATGGATAACTTTAATAAGATGCTGGTCAGACAAACTTTTTTCTTCTGATTGGTAAAAGTAGTTTAGTTAAAATACATCTCAAAATAATGATGCAAAATTAGACAAACTGTTTGTCTAATCAGTGTTAATGCTTAACTTAATAGGTAGTTTTACTTAAGATGCTTGTTAAACAACCTTCTTTGTCTGGTTAGTGATGTTGGTTAATTCTATAGGTAGCTTTACTTAAGATGCTTGTTAAACAACCTTCTTTGTCTGGTTAGTGATGCTGGTTAATTCTATAGGTAGCTTTACTTAAGATGCTGGTTAAACAACCTTCTTTGTTTAGTTAGTGATGCTGGTTAATTCTATAGGTAGCTTTACTTAAGATGCTGGTTAAACAACCTTCTTTGTTTAGTTAGTGATACTGGTTAATTCTATAGGTAGCTTTACTTAAGATGCTGGTTAAGCAACCTTCTTTGTCTGGTTAGTAATGCTGGTTAATTCAATAGGTAGCTTTACTTAAGATGCTGGTTAAGCAACCTTCTTTGTCTGATTAGTAATGCTGGTTAATTCAATGGATAGCCTTACTTAAGATGCTGGTTTGTCTAATAAATGTCACTGTTTAATTTAATAGTTTGCTTTACTTATAACAGTGGTCAAACAAGCGTTTTTTTGTTTCGTTAGTTGTACTAATGAATTTAATGGACAGCTTTACTTAAGATACTGGTTAGATAAACCTTTTTATCTGGTTAGTGATACTGGTTAATTTAATGGATATCTTTTCTTAAGATATTGATTAGATAAACAATTTTCATCTATTCAGTGATAGTGGTTAATTTAATAAAATGCAACTTATAAAAAAGTGCCTTTATCGTGACTCATTCATTGAATTTATGTTCGACTTATTATAAATAAACTTAGTTATCCAGTTAACGATACCGTATAATTAAATGAATAGTCTTACTTAGATGCTGGTTAGATAAACCTTTTTATTCTAGTTAGTGATAGTGGTTCATTTAAAAGATAACTCAGAATAACGATACTAAATTAGACAAAATTCTTTGTCTATTAAGTGTTACTGTTCAATTTAACAGGTAGCTTTACTTGAGATGCTGGTTAAATAATATTTTCGCCTGGTTAGTGATACTTATGAATTTATTATTAACCTGACTTAAGATACTGGGTAAACAAACTTTTTTGTCTGGTTAGTGATACTTATGAATTTATTATTAACCTGACTTAAGATACTGGGTAAACAAACTTTTTGGTCTGGTTAGTGATACTTATGAATTTATTATTAACCTGACTTAAGATACTGGGTAAACAAACTTTTTGGTCTGGTTAGTGATACTTA
>NW_013666267.1:15919-18588 GCF_000517525.1 Limulus polyphemus
CGATAGAAATACCTTAAATGCCTACAGTTGTCCTATTGACGAAAATTAAATCATCGATAGAAATACCTTAAATGCCTACAGTTGTCCTATTGACGAAAATTAAATCATCGATAGAAATACCTTAAATGCCTACAGTTGTCCTATTGACGAAAATTAAATCATCGATAGAAATACCTTAAATGCCTACAGTTGTCCTATTGACGAAATTAAATCATCGATAGAAATACCTTAAATGCCTACAGTTGTCCTAAGATTATGTTACGGAATGTATATTCTGTAGTCCAGACTTTTTCATGCAGTTTGTTCATGTTGAGATTACATAGGTTGAAATGTTCTCTACCGTTCATGGTGACGTTTCGCCTCATTACTGTTCTACTCCAATTCAGATAAGCATACTTTGTTAATTGTATTATTTATATAGTTATTTAGTTGGAAATACGAAACAGCATTAAAATATTTCAGACAGAAAACCGAACAAAAAACCTTACCCAAGTAAGTATCTTTAAAAAAAAGTAATTCAGCATCAAAGGAACAAAAACTGAGAACAACATTTTTAAAGATAAATAACAGAACAAATATACTGATTTTATAATAGGAAGTTTTTATTACCTCGAAGTTGAGTGTTCCACTGTGTGCTGATTGTTTAAATGTGTGAAAAACGTAGTGAGCATACTGTGTAGCATCTAAAAGAGAAAATACATACTCTTAATAAAAGGATACAAGTCAGAAAACAAGGTGTTAAAGGTATGAGGTAAAAACTGACTATTTGCACTTACTTGTCAAAGTATTGAAGCTAACAAAACTACTAAACCACATCATAATGAATTCTAGAAGTTAAAACAATGTTTTCGTTAAGTAATTACATATGGACTTTGTTTACCTCAGTTATTTTGGCTGAACGACGTTTCGGTCTGTGCAGAGAATTACACCTGACAGAAACGACTTTGGGGTAAAAATTCAAAGAGGGTTGAAGTACAAATTAGTCCATCCGATGTTAAAAACAAAGGTTGCTTAAATTGCCACTTGGAAACAAGTCGAATAAAACTCAATAATACAACGATAAGGTGTCTTTGTCGTGTCTTGCTGAATCTACGCTTTACTTGTTTGGGTGTCATATTTCCACAGTTTCAGATATACAAAAACACCGACTATAAACAAATGGCGTTTAAAGGTAAACAAGCATCAATAATACAACGATAAGGTGTCTTTGTCGTGTCTTGCTGAATCTACGCTTTACTTGTTTGAGTGTCATATTTCCACAGTTTCAGATATGCAAAAACACCGACTATAAACAAATGGCGTTTAAAGGCAAACAAGCATCCGGATCAGTCACAAGTTCTGGTCAAGTAATCCATCAAAAATAAATGTTTAAGGAAAAGTGCGATATCTATGCGTGTAAACAACAGATCAAATTTAGTCAAGACATGACCAATAAACAAACAAAAACAATAACTTTCATACTGATCAATGACTGTTTTGAATGCTAATTTTTAAAGATGGACCTAGACAGTTTATAGATGCTTTTTCCTTCAGAAAATTAAAAAAGAAAATAATTGTATGTCGAAAAATTGTTGGTAATACGATCTAATGGAGTTTTCTAATACAATAAACTCACTTTTCACTCCATACGATTGGCTTTAAGAACTTAGACGGATGAGTAATTGTAATATATATAGAGGAATCAAAATGGATTCTTTTAACCACATTCTTATAAAGTGTTTTAGCATGAAGATACAAACCCACACGTAAAAACTAATCAAGATAAGTATTTGAACTAAACAGAACTAAAAAAAACTGCCTGATTTTTTGCTGAAAACTAGGACATACGAAGGAGACTCTCCTACCTAACCCATCTTGTTAAATGCCAGACAGAAGGCATAGTTTTAAACCTCAAAAAAAATCGATACGATATTAAGGTGGTTGCTTCTACGTGTTCAGTGGGAACTGGTTGTTATAGAAACGTGTAGCTCTGGATTTATTGAAACATGAGAAAAATGTGTACATGATAAAAAAAACATTTCCGCTGCAAACTGATCCCATTTAGAGAGGAATAATCAGCACAACTTATTCTAACATCGAGAAGTCTGTCCAAAGTTTAGTTTTAGATTGTGTGGAGGAGAATTATTTTTGTTGGTGATGTTGGTAACTTTCTTAGGAAACAGGTTTTTAGCGCTGTAGAGAATAACATTTATATATGCACTTTATTAATCCAAATTGTACTATGAAAGATGCATTACAGATACACACAAAACAATGGTTGCTGCTCAAAGTCCACACCTTCAGTACTCTCAATTTAAACCTATTGCAAGGGAACACTTACGCAAAGGAAATGGATAATGTATTCATGGGACAACTGTAGGCATTTAAGGTATTTCTATCGATGATTTAATTTTCGTCAATAGGACAACTGTAGGCATTTAAGGTGTTTCTATCGATGATTTAATTTTCGTCAAGGTAAAAGTAAAAAATAGATTTAATATTATAATTTATTCATTAAATTAAGTAATGCCGTTACCCATAGAAATAATTACAGTATCTTAAGTCAGACTATAAACTAAGTTAACCGGTATCACTAACCAGACAAAAAAAGTTTGTTTACCCAGTATCTTAAGTCAGACTATAAACTAAGTTAACCGGTATCACTAACCAGACAAAAAAAGTTTGTTTAC
>NW_013666267.1:19295-22928 GCF_000517525.1 Limulus polyphemus
GTTATATTACATTAATTCATAAAATAAATCACATTCTTTATAGCCAAACTAGAGTTAAAATTGACCAAAACAAATAGCAATTTTCATTATAAAATCATGGTTATATTACATTAATTCATAAAATAAATCACATTCTTTATAGCCAAACTATAGTTAAAATTGACCAAAACAAATAGCAATTTTCATTATAAAATCATGGTTATATTACATTAATTCATAAAATAAATCACATTCTTTATAGCCACACTATAATTAAAATTGTCATTCTCTTTCAGTTTGTGTCTGTAATGTAAAATTGTGAGTATGATGTAATATTTATAAATGTTAAATTCTCATGTTTTTTACACTCTGCACAACCATCCAACATTTTCAATAGGAGCTAATTAGTGAACATAAAGTTGACGGATCTTGTGTTATTCAGGTCAAACCAACTGTATCAAACTATCTAATGCGTAGATAACAATTAACATAATTTGTTGTAGTGTTAAAAAACTAATTTATTTCGGTTGTTTACCTATTTTTTCGAAGCAAAGCTACAGAACGGGCTATGTTCGTAATATCTTGTGCAGTGGGATCGAACCCCGAATTTTAGTTTTTTGCTAAGTCAGTGGGGATAGTTAGCTCTCTACAATTTATATATATATATATAATTTTTATTTCCTTCTTAGTCGAATTAAATGTTTAGTATTTCCAACGTAACATGGCAGAAAAGAGTTTTAAGCAGTTTGATCCGCGACAGAGGTTCAGTTGCAAAACGACACAAAAGAGACGACAAACATGCCTAAAGTACTTTAACTATAATTTATATCTCTATCTCACACTTTTTATTTTGTTGTGTTTTTACGTTGAGCTGTATAATACGCTATCTGCGCTCTGTCCACCGCGACGAGTCGAACCCCGGATTTTAGCATTATAAGTCCGTAAACTTGCCACTAATCCGCCTGGGAGCTTCATTTTGATGAGGTTTCGTGGTACAGCCTTAATTTTTCAAACAGCTTAAACACAAAACTGCGTTAAAAGTGTCCTCTAAACTCTTTTCAAAAGTAGCAAATACATTTTGTTTTACAACCGCACGTTGCATTCGCGAAATGCTTCAGAAAATCATAAGCAGAATTATTACTTACTGTTCAACGCAAAGACATATCTCGACAGGTTTAAACTTTATTTAACGCAGAATACTATAAAAAAGTCCTAAAATTTATATTAAAAGTTGTTGTTTTTTAAATGCATAACATGTTCTATATTATGCATGTAAGACATCATAATTTGAATTATGAGTATATTTAACATACTTAACAGTGATATGGAAGAAAAGGATTTTGATGTCCTAGTTTATCAGTCTTTCAAGCCATACAAGCAATGCGCTGTTGCTAGTGGCAGGGAAAATAGGATTTTATATTGTATCTACAAAAGTACTGATTACAAGTCTTAAGAGGTTATAATTGCATTGTATACGTCACTGGTTAAGCCACATTTGGAGTATTGTCTTAGGAAGGGCATTGAAATGCTGGAAAGGGTTCGGAAGAATGCTACAAGGACGATACGTGGAATAGAAAGGTTGTCATACGAGGACAGGTTAAAATATCTGATATTGTTTTAACTTTATAAAATAAGAAGCATGAGGGCGGATTTGATTGAGTTGTTTACGATTCTTAAAGGAATCGATAGTATTAATGCGTCATATTCTTTCACACTTAATGGTGAAAATGGTTAGACAAGGGGAACAAATATACATTTTGGTCTGGTAGTAATCATCTTCACCTTAGAATCTTCTTTCATACTTAATGGTGAAAATGGTTAGACAAGGGGAACAAATATACATTTTGGTCTGGTAGCAATCATCTTCACCTTAGAATCTTCTTTCATACTTAATGGTGAAAATGGTTAGACTAGGGGAACAAATATACATTTTGGTCTGGTAGCAATCATCTTCACCTAAGAATCTTCTTTCATGCTTAATGGTGCAAATGGTAGACTAGGGGAACAAATATACATTTTGGCCTGGTAGCAATCATCTTCACCTAAGAATCTTCTTTCATACTTAATGGTGAAAATGGTTAGACTAGGGGAACAAATATACATTTTGGTCTGGTAGCAATCATCTTCACCTAAGAATCTTCTTTCATACTTAATGGTGAAAATGGTTAGACTAGGGAAACAAATATACATTTTGGTCTGGTAGCAATCATCTTCACCTAAGAATCTTCTTTCATACTTAATGGTGAAAATGATTAGACTAGGGAAACAAATATACATTTTGGTCTGGTAGCAATCATCTTCACCTAAGAGAGTTTTATACTTCTAATAGGGTGGTTAGCCTTTGAAATGGATTGCCTTCAGATATGGTGGATGCAGTTAATTTAAGGGAGTTCAAGGGAATACTTAATAAGTATTTGAATGATAAGGGCTGGCTTTAAGTGCTTTATTTGTAAAGTTTAGTTTAGTGGATAGGACGGCCCTAGATGGATCAACGGACTCATTATTGCCCTTAAATTGTATGTATGTTTATACGTTTACAAAATGCGTAATATTGTTTTTGTAAAAGCTGAATAACACGCCAATCCAAAAACAATGGCTTGTTAAACTTAACACTGCAATTTTTCTATTAATTCGGTGACCTCTTAGCAAATTCTTAAACTGAAACTCTCGCAAAAAAATCTTCATTACAATGCCACACAAGTATAGTGTTCCTGTTAACGTTTTTTTCTTAGCCAATCATTACGGAGTAGTAATTGGAAGGGAAAAACAAAATCTTGACTTGCTTGATTCTGTATTTCAGCTTAACAATGGCCTCTCTTTTGGAAAAGTTTGTAAAAAGAGAAATTTGAATCGGCATCCATAAATCATCATGAAATGGATTGTAAACGCAAACTTGAGAAAAATTATTTCCTCAAATCATTCCTATGTATTAATAAAAGGAAGCTATTAGTTTGTTAAAAGACTCTGAAAAATTAATGTAAAAATACTTCACTGGAATTTGAATAAAGTTTAAAAAGTTTTGTCAACCTTTCTGTATATATTCTATATTTTTTCTTATCTTTAAAGATATGAAGCAAAATACAACATATTATTCTCCTTGTTTGTTTATTTTCCAAATAACATTTTTGGGATAAGTTGTGATTTTAATATTCTGTGTGGTATATAGGAGACGTTATTATAGAAATTTGAAAGAGTTTTAGAATGCAAATATCTTGCACAGTATTATCATTGCAAATAGCTAGGTAGTTAATGTCTCCACCAGCTGTCACGGCACGTATTAAATAAAAAGATTTAGGTATTGCATGTTTAGGAATAATTACAATGTATTACAAAATATATTTAATTTTGTTTAATGATTTTTGCATAAATTTATGCAAAACTATATAATAGCAAACATATATATATATGAGGTAGTCGTATATCCTCAATATTATATTTTTACTTCAATACGTAAACTTCTCTATATAACATATACGATTCTTTAGCATTAGATCCTCCATTCGGCTTTCTCACAACATATCTATGTAAGAAATAGTCCAACGAAACATTGAAAAACCGTTATTTTAAGCTAAATATTAACTCAAGCAAATAAACACAGAGCATGATCCGTTGAAGGAGAAGAGAAAACTGTGATGCGGTAAGAGAGAGAGGTCT
>NW_013666267.1:23554-24389 GCF_000517525.1 Limulus polyphemus
AGTCGAGTGCCGTAACCACCTGGCCATGCCGGGCCTATTAGTGAAGGACACAAACAGAAATAACGATACGGTATCATTCGGATCCAACCTCTATTCACAAGCTTCAAAATTATGTTGACATTAAGAGCACTGTTGAAACATTCCATATTCAAATTACCATTGTCCAAATAATTAAATATATATATAAACAATAAATTAGGTTAAGGAAGTGATATTGAATAATGAACAAGTTTTATGTCCTGAAGCTGAAACTCAGCTACATTTTAGTGAAAATATCTGTAAAGACAAGATTATTTTTATTGTACTGTCAGTACAAATTTAAGTCCTCGTTTTGAAACCTATTTAGTTGTAGGTTTGTAGATGCCGAAGTATTGCACTATATTTTTTTATTGTTAAATTTGTATAGTTGTTTGAATAATTTATTGATTTATATAACAAATACATGGTAATTAGTATACATATGTGTGAGAGTAAATTTCACTCAGCAGACAGATTTTTACTGGTGGTTCATTTAAGTATTTTCAGTTGTTACTTGAAAGAAATGTCTAACTCTATTTTACGAAAAAATGTTAACGACTTAAATTCGTGAATTTTTTTTTTAAATTTAAACAGCACAAAACTACGACAGAATAAAGAAATAAACTCCGTGAAAGACTGTTGGGTGTTAATGATTTCTTTATACTACCCTGATATAAGTATCCTTCGCGTAGTCGTGAAGGAAGAAGTTCTAGTGATCATCGTCCCTAGCATTACGTAACACCACTATTGGTCTGAATAACTGTCGCTGTTCTGCAGGGAATGTTCTCAACTAGTATTCTCGACAAGTATTTGGAGC
>NW_013666267.1:24989-26400 GCF_000517525.1 Limulus polyphemus
AAGCACTATGTTTTAATTTCTACTCTTAAAAGGAAAAGATAGGGGGGTTAGGGGGGGGGGTTTATTCCAAAACGTCAGTATTGTTACATTAATAATTAGGCTTAAGTGATCGAACAGACCGCTAACCATAGCAGCTATTTGGTCTATTAATTGAAACCTGAGTAAAGCAGCCCTCATCCATATACACTGTCCAGATACTAGTTCTAGCACTTGGCTACCTGAGTAAAGCAGCCCTCATCCATATACACTGTCCAGATACTAGTTCTAGCACTTGGCTACCTGAGTAAAGCAGCCCTCATCCATATACACTGTCCAGATACTAGTTCTGGCACTTGGCTACCTGAGTAAAGCAGCCCTCATCCATATACACTGTCCAGATACTAGTTCTAGCACTTGGCTTTGCGCCAAGCAGAGAGGTTAGGAGTATTCTTGGGTTGATGTGTTGTTTGTGTATCTCAGCCTCTTTAGGATACCCGAATTCAAGAAGAGCACTCTGCCAAGTCTTTGCAGGTGGTATCTGTTCACATTTGACCATATTCAATGAAGTAAAGTTATTGTAAATTTATTTCATAAATTATTTATAGAAAAATTTCACAATTCTAATAAGTGAACATTTGTGAAAATCCAAAGGTGATTTCACTAATCCGGACGTGTTTCAAATATTGTTGTTGAAAATCCAAAGGTGATTTCACTAATCTGAACGTGTTTCAAATATTGTTCTATGAAGTTCCTGATACCGATGAACGACTTTAAGCACAGTATTTCGTTGTAACTATATCACGTGTCAATTTTACACACTACCAGCAGCCTATAATCTTTTTACTTTCAAAGTGTCCTAACTCATAACATTCTGTACACACTTTAACACTATTAATCTACGTATCAAGTTGTGTGTATATTTGTACTCATTAAGTTCCCTTGCTGTGCAGGCCACGTCTCCATTCTTCTTGAATCCAATAAAGCAACTTGAACAAGACTATTTAACACACTGTACATATTTCGAAATTGTACTGAATTTTGTACCATAATTTATTTAGTTTCAGAGTATCAACGTTTATAATGACCATTCTTTTATCTACTAGCATAAAACACCCTCGCTCCGCTTAGGGCTTCAAAGGTCCTCCTCATTATTCAGAGAGATCCTAATAAATCGAGGAAGCTCCTCCATTATCTCCGATTACTTTCATAGCTACCTTAAGAGGGTGTATAACCGAAAATAAACTTAGTCTGTGCTACCTTAGCATGCGTGTCATGTTTATCCCGCTAGCTGGTTCCTGAATAGGGTTATAAAGACCCGATGCCATATTCGGGTTCAGCGACTCTATAAACCTACCTCTAAACCCCATCACATCTGAGTGACCTTCCAGGATCATTTTAGCCCCCTTAGTACCATATTTGCAGAGAACTTCGT
>NW_013666267.1:27112-29638 GCF_000517525.1 Limulus polyphemus
CTGTACTCACAGTTTTGAAGTAGATCACATTTTGTAGTACCCTTACAAATATGAACATATCCTGTACTCACAGTTTTGAAGTAGATCACATTTTGTAGTACCCTTACAAATATGAACATATCCTGTACTCACAGTTTTGAAGTAGATCACATTTTGTAGTACCCTTACAAACATGAACATATCCTGTACTCACAGTTTTGCTTTAGATCACATTTTGTAGTACCCTTACAAACATGAACATATCCTGTACTCACAGTTTTGAAGTAGATCACATTTTGTAGTAATGTAATATTATAATAAAATATTATCATAATAAAATAAGATTAAGCATTAGGTCATTTTTTTCACGCATCACATATTTATTACTGAAAGCCATCAATTGAAGTACACATAAATCACATTATATATCTCGATAAACAGGATTGTATTTGTGAGAATAACTACATTTAACCTTGCACTAATAAAGGTATTTTTTGCTCCTACTTTTTGATCATTTATTATTCCCACAAAAAGTTTTATCATGATATTTCTTAAATCAACTATTGAATATTTTATTGTTCTACGCGAAAATTATAAAATAAATAAAATAATTATCAGAAAGATCAAAGTACTAGCACTATTAAATTTATCAATAATCTTGTTATACTATTAAGTTTTGGGTCTAAATCAGGCCACTTATTTCTCGTTATGACATCATAAGAAATAAAACAGTTTTCTTAAATTTCAACTCTGGTTATGGAATGGTTATTATAGAGAATGGACTTGTTAGTCTAGTTTACCTTCCATTCATAATGGTATACAAAATGTGATAATGTAACTTCCCGCTTTTGGTTAATTACCTTTGTTTTAAACTCATTAATCATCGTACTCAGCCTCTTTACTGGAATAATGAAACCCATTAAAACCATTGTTTGTTTGATTTAATGCAAAGCTTCACATCTACCAACGTGAAAGTGGGGATCGAACTATTAAATGTAGTGTTATATGCCTCGAGGCTTAACTCTGAGACACCTAAAGCCCTTTTTAAAATCATTATGTATAATTTGATATAATTAATTTGTTTTTTACATACTTTAACATTTTACAGCACGATATTTTTTGAGGAAAGAAAAACCATATGATGATTAGCTACGGTGACTCTTTAAAGCCAAGTTTTTAAGTAAATAATTAACTTGAATTTTAGTTACATAAACAATATATCCGTTTTATCACTTCCATGCGCACGTTCAAGGAGTAATAAAAGATTCCAGGGAAACCATTCAATTTATCTATTTTGGAAAAGTTACTTCTATTAATTCGAACATGTGTCTTCTAGCAGTATTAAGTGATATTATCTATTAGAGATAAGTTCGACTTAATTAATAAAAAACCAACCTGTTTAAAGCCCTAGTACATAAGGCGAATATATACTCGCCTTATGTACCAGGGCTTTAAACAGGTTGGTTTTTTATATTCGCCTTATGTACCAGGGCTTTAAACAGGTTGTTTTTTTATACTCGCCTTATGTACCAGGGTTTTAAACAGGTTGGTTTTTTATACTCGCCTTATGTACCAGGGCTTTAAACAGGTTGTTTTTTTTTTAAACAGGTTGGTTTTTTATATTCGCCTTATGTACCAGGGTTTTAAACAGGTTGTTTTTTGCCCTGGTACATAAGGCGAATATAAAAACCAACCTGTTTAAAGCCCTGGTACATAAGGCGAGTATAAAAACCAACCTGTTTAAAGCCCTGGTACATAAGGCGGATCTCCTTTCTGCTGAAGTTAGTATTTCTACATAAGGCGTCCAATCTCTCCGGCCTGTGTCTGGCCACATGATGTTCTTCTTCGAAATCGCCATTTTCTAGGAGACAAAAAACAACAGCAACAACGTTAGACTTTCTGTGAAAACAGCGCCGAAAATAAACTAGAAAAATTGATTTCAGTTAGTTGTTCTCTATCACGATAGAGGGTCGATTTGGCAGAAAGTCAACAATACCCATGAGGAGGAAAGAGAAAATAAAGTTTACAACGGATAGGAATGATATATCTTTTTATGTAACTCGTTTTAAAAATGCAACATTTAATTGTTAAATTATTTCACTGTAAAAGCCAGAAGCACCAATATGATCGTTGACGGTAAACTAACAGATAATACTCAAGTACTGCTTGTTTTTGACTTTACAATATTGAGTGTGTAACAAAGAGGAACACGGCTTACTTTTCTCAAAATTGTATTTTGCAACTTTATGCACGTTATAATGAAGATGTTTAAATAAAGTTTGTTTGGAATGTTTTTCCGGACGGATATACGAAATAAGGAAAATTGCTCTTTTTGTCTCTACATGATTATTACGGCGAGGTATTTAGGATTTACAAAGATATTAAACATTTTAGAAAATCTTGTTTTATGACTGTTCTGTGAGATATGAGTTTCAATTTTGAGAAAAGTAAGCCGTGTGGCACACTCAATAATGTAAAGTATTAAAAACAAGCAGTGAGCACACAGTGGCACACTCAATAATGTAAAGTATTAAAAACAAGCAGTGA
>NW_013666267.1:30548-42472 GCF_000517525.1 Limulus polyphemus
GCCTCTTTTTTGTGGCACACTCAATAATGTAAAGTATTAAAAACAAGCAGTGAGCACACAGTGGCACACTCAATAATGTAAAGTATTAAAAACAAGCAGTGAGTTTCAATTCTACAAATATCGATATATATTTTTATAATTTGAAAGGTACAAATATATATTATAAACAACAAATAAGCGTTTATCTTTTATCTACTGTTGTTTGCTTCGAAATGAGTGGAATCGTCTAGTCGTCTAGCGAATAGCAAGTGAAACACCTAACGACCCAACTGGTTTTAAGGTGATGGAACTGGCAAAATTAAGGTTGTTTCATGATGAATAAAAAAAATTGTTATATCAGAAATAATACAAATATTGTTTTACATCTAGTCATAAGATAACATCTAAAGATAAAATCTATTAACATTATATATATATATATATGTTTGTCAAGGATCAAATATAACATTAACTGATAATTACCTTATAACATGTATTCATGTTAAAGAATTCATTTCACAAAATTCTTTTTTGTAAATGTAAAATGATGAATGCGTCTTAGAGGAAAGCTTTATATATATAATAAAAAAATTTTGGAGTTAGCTTTAAGTGTGGTATTTCTATAATAGCAGTACAAAAATGTTATTTAATGTAATCACGCTTTTAATAAATTATAAAGTGAACCATATTCCCTCTTCTGTCACTCCTATGAAATACGCTAGGGAAAGTGTAACGTTGAATATATATATATATATATACATATAGGCGTTGCTTTTATGAGTATCGTTAGTGTAGTTCACAGTCATAATACATCAAACCCAACATTTGTCAAAAAAACTGGAAAATTAAATCAAGACAACATTTCTCCGAAATTTCTTTTCAAACAAGTTTAACAGACTATCATAAGAACACTTAGAATAACAGGCTATTATTAGAACATTTAGAGTAACAGGCTATTATTAGAACATTTAGAATAACAGGCTAGTATTAGAACATTTAGAATAACAGGCTATTATTAGAA
Source organism: Limulus polyphemus (assembly GCF_000517525.1). Classification (NCBI taxonomy): domain Eukaryota; kingdom Metazoa; phylum Arthropoda; class Merostomata; order Xiphosura; family Limulidae; genus Limulus; species Limulus polyphemus. Next base: position 31,549 of record NW_013666267.1, read on the forward strand.
CATTTAGAATAACAGGCTATTATTAGAACACTTAGAATAACAGGCTATTATTAGAACATTTAGAATAACAGGCTATTATTAGAACACTTAGAATAACAGGCTATGATTAGAACATTTGGTAGCCTGTTATTCTAAGTGTTCTAATAATAGCCTGTTATTTACTAACCTGTTATTCCAAATGTTCTAATCAGTAGAACACTTAGAATAACAGGCTATTATTAGATCATTTAGAATAACAGGCTATTGTTAGATCATTTAAAATAACAGGCTATTATTAGAACACTTAGAATAACAGGCTAGTATTAGAACACTTAGAATAACAGGCTATGATTAGAACATTTGAAATAACAGGCTATCATTAGAACATTAGGAATAATTTTAATGTCATATAATCTATGTTAGAGCTAAAAAAGAGAGAGAATGATATCATACGCTGTTCGACAAAACTCGAAAGAGAAGTATCGCTTTTTTTCCAGAAATATATTACTAGCCTCTCCGATTTATAGGTTCATAAAGAAAACAAGGATACGCTTTTGTGGAACGGGTAAGCGTATGGAAAAAAAAATTGTAAGGCCCGATTCCTTCATTTAACATACTCGTGTTACTCTTTCTTGTTTCTCCTTATGACGTAAAACAAGCCGTTGTTTTGACGTCATTAGAAACCTTCAAGCGTCATCAGGTGACAAGAAATTGATCATTTCTTCGAGTTATAATCATCTTTCTGCCTAGTCTATAAGGTTCTGCAGAAAGAAAACCTGTTGATACTACTCTCGAGACATACTTTCTATCAAAAAAAATTTCTTAAACATACCATTCCTTTACGGGTATGATATTAAAATAAATAATCCCTTCAGGTATCAAGTTATAACATAGATTGAATATGCTGTTTGAGAAGCCTGTTTGGGAAGCTTTAGTTATAAACCTAAAATGTATTCTTTGAAATTTTTAACCTAGAAAGTGGCCCATGTTTCCTTTACATATTTGTTTTCGTATTTCACTATTAAGAAAGAAATAAAAAAGAATAAATGTATGGGTATCATATGTGAGGAAAATAACTCAATATAACTGTTTCTTTATATTTCTACCCCCCTCCAATGGCTCAAGTCTGAAAGTTTATAACGCTAAAACCGGATTTTGATACCAGTGACGGGTACAGCACAAATAGCCCTTTGTGTAGCATTATGCTTAATAACAAAACAAACAAAAAAATTTTATGTTTTTATTAATATTCTTTGGCAACTAGTAGAGAAAAATGGTTTTTCCATTACTCTTGCATTAAATAATGTAACTTCCAACTTGAAAATATAATTTATCTGTGGTTACGTTTATTTGCAGCATTTTGTAATCAATGCAAATGCCAGGCAAAAAATATACATAAATAAATAGCTACAGCAGAAAGTCTATCTCAAATGTGGCAATCTGTCAAGGTAAACCAAAGTGAACATCTTTATGGAAATTACAATGGGTTATTTGTGCTCTGCCCATAGCGGGACTTACCGCTAAACTAACAGAGGGGGGAGGGGCGGGCAAGTCTTATATATGCTCTATATTGCCCTGTTACAAACCTCAGAGTCTTATAGTAGCCCAAGGCCCAGAAATATGAAAGAGAAGTAACTAATTCCGAAGAGCACAAACTCAGTTCTAGCCAGTGTAAAGCTTGGTTGTTCTCCAAATCTAAAAACAAAAATTGCCCAACCACCAAATTTGACTATTTCATTAACCATCACTAGCTAGTTATTCACTGAGCTTGATTCGTTTCTAAATCAAAACTTCCTCAACCACTAAAATTGGCTATTTCTTTAAGTAACATTAGTCAGCCAATCACTAAGCTTGGTTGGTTTCAAAATGCACCACCAATCAATGAGGCAGCATTGATCAATAAATAGTCACTAGTTAGTAAGTCACTAAGTTTGATTGGTTTGAGATTTACCACTAACCAGTTTAAGAAAGCGCTAATAGTCAGTAACCTAGAAAAGAAGTATCACAAGCTAGCACACCATTGAATTTAACCAGTAATCGGCTTTAGGGTGTGGCATTAGTAAGTTAGCACTTAAACTTGATTCACCTAAGAAGTATTACAAGTATCATTCACGAAGTATTATAAGCTAGCAGACCACTGATCATGGGCGGTTTCAGAATGTATTGCTAGTCAGTAGACTATTAAACTTGATTCACTCAAGAAATATCACAAGCTAGTAAACACACTGAATCTGGTTGGTTTCAGGATGTACCACGAAACAGTAAGTTAGTAACCTTGGTTTACTCAAATAATATCACAAGCTAACAGACCATTGAACTTGGTCGGTTGAAGGATGTTCAAGAAGTATCGCAAGCAAGCAGACCAGTGGACCTGGTCAGGTGAAGGATGTATAGCACTAATCATTAATACAGTAAATTTGACTAAGTCAAGAAGTATATACCCTTTTTATTCTACGAATAAGACGTTTTCTTGTACAAGTGTTACAAGCATTATAATTGTATACTAAATACCCCAAAACAGCGCTTTCTATTCAATAAACAAATAAGAAGAATCGTGTTTGCATTTTTCCAATATTGTTGTTCTATAGAATAAAATGTAAAATGTTTCGAAAATATATTCGCCTTTACAATAATAGGGTTAGTGTGTCACATATAAGCATATTATGTGTCTTCTACTTCACTGGATTGATATGGAAATTTTCAAACTTCGTTATTTTGTGCTATTTTCACACCATGCTGGTCAAGAATGTCTTTAAATTCCTTTCGCTTTAGCTGCTCATTGTACGATGCCATTCATCTAGAATACCATTTTTTGTCTTCTAGTATGAAATATAGTTCTAAGGCCACCTATGGTATGGGAAGATAGACGAATATATTTTCCAGTGGCAATCAGGTAACCTCTATATTGTGTTTCACTGGGTAGCTTTAGTTGCTCTGGGCAAGCTTGGAATTAACAATTGAAATAGATAACGTGGAAATTGTTCAGTATGGAACAGGAAAGATCTCAGGAGATTCAGTCTGTAATACAATCTTGACAGGTACAGTTTGAAATTTTAGATCACTGAGTTAGTACTAGCTTTACAGTAAAGGCAACTGTCCGTTGTAAGAAGTTAAGAATACATTTTCATTGTCTTTGTTGTAAATAGATTGTCCCCTTTAACTGTACATTTACTTTTAGTCTTTATTTATTTATAATGGCTTCAGTTGTCAGGGAATATGGAATTACTTTGCAGAAAATATCTATATATATCAGTAGATATTAATCATCCTATTAAAACTCGTAGCATGTTTATAGCTTAAGATACAGGAAGATACGAGAATATCACATGCAACTTATAGAGATTCCGCTTATGGTACTTTCAGGTAAGATTGATTCCACATGGAGCGAAAAGGCAGATCCATTAATAACAGGAGATTTGACATAGTAGTGTGATTTCATTGTAAGAAAGAAACTAGCCAGAATTATCACGTTCAATGTGGGCTCATTTCGTAGGACGTGACATCGTGTTATCAGTTAAGCGCTGGAAGATAGTCACTAAATAATGCACACACACACACACTGTATTTGTATGCTTTAGCAAAAAAAATTGTATTTAAGTTTGTAATACTCAACAGTGGGGCCAATTGGAGAATCTCATTACATATACTGTGTGTTAAATGAATATTAGCAACGCGGTTTAAAGGAACAGAATGAGGGAAGTAGATACAAAGGAGAATACAAAACAGTGTACTTTAGAAAACATCAAAGAAACGAAGGCTGCTTCACTAAGAATCTTCTAACTCATCTATTGTCCCACAAGGTTCTTCAAATGGGGGCGGGGGTTAATGAGAAGCGTCGTCAGCAGTCACATTGCTAGACCTCGTGATCCTTTGTTAGTTTGGTTCTTTATAAGCGTAAGTGTACATAAGGGATCGCCGCTGGTATCGAACCCAAAATTTCAGCGTTGTAAGCCCTCAAACTAAGCGCTGGACCACCGGGGAGGGCAAAATTATAACATATACGTTTTAAAGAAAATTTCGAGTAACCATAGAATAAAAGTTATTCGGCAGTATGCAATTTTTGAAGTATTTTGTTTAAATAAACGTGCGTGCGTGTGTCTTTGTGTGTGTGTGTGTAGGTCGCATTTTTTCCCCTTCAATTTTGAACTTCTCTCCATTACACTCTTTATTTGATCTTTCAATCTCTTCTCTCATATTCTTTCCGTTACTGTCTGAAACAAACAAAACGTTGTGATGGCTTCGAATGGAAACCGATAAGAATTTTTCATGGCAGACCTCAAACGAAGTCGAGATATACGTTTATGGAGCATTTAAAGATAAAAATTCTATCTTTTAAAACCACCGTTATATATATATTTTCATACTTACAGCATACATGTAGAATTCAAAAAAAAATAAAAATAGCACACGAAACAGAACTAAATAAATAAAACATTTCCAAAATAAAAATTTTCCCAGCCCTCTTCTGAGATAAATCTTTCATTGATTTCTCATTACACTATCATCAAGCGTAGGTTGGTCTCCATCCTAGCCCTAACGTACTAGTAATCATGCCGTAGGAGTTCTCGGGTAGCTTCTTTTTTCTTTTTTTTAACTACTCTGTCTGCTTCTAGTCAGAAGTGTCTGTTCTACCTATTTTATACAGCTTTATCCCCCCTTATAATGTTTATTTCCTTGAAAATAAATGTGTCATTTTATACCTCGTTATCTATCACCCTTGAAATCGCGAGTTTTAGTATGCAGACGTATTTTACAGGCTTAGATATACATTTAACAAAACTTAAGAGAGGCAAGTTTCTGACTAAAAACTTATGTCATACTTCTTTAGTATATATATATATCCCCGTGTAATGTTTATCCAGGCAACAGTTATCGTGGAAAGTATTTTTAACATAGGATTGTAAGCTTTTAACCAGAGTTAAAAACAAATACATAGTCGTTCTCAAGATTTCTGTAGCCTTAAAATGTGCCATTGAGGATTTCTATCTTGGTGTGTACTGTCTTAGTTATGCTAACATTAATGGCCATATGGACACAAATATAAAAAGTTATCATTGTGAAATGCCAGGTTCTATTTGAGTATTATACATTCCTGAAACATGCCGTCATTAAGACTATAAATGTGACTTATAGAAACTATTTAATGAAGCAGTCAGTACTTGTTTTTTGTATGATTTTCAGACGTAACAATCGATTGAAAAAAAAGAGTCTACTATACCCTAATGTCACATTAAACCCTGGTTTTGTCGATAATGGCAACATAAAACAAAGAAGCTGTAAAATTATTTATGTTCGGAAACAAGAAATTGAACTTTTGTAACCTTCATGTTTTCATGTTAAGTGTTTTCAGGCTTATTACTTAGTAATATCGTTTATATAAATTATATTAACATGTTATGTTGGTTACTTCACTTTATGACTGCCATTCCATAAGAGACACAAGTGTTGACCTTATATAAATTATATTAACATGTTATGTTGGTTACTTCACTTTGTGGCTGCCATTCCATAAGAGCCACAAATATTGACCTTATATAAATTATATTGAGCGGTACGTCTGTGGAGTTATACCGCTAGAAACCGGGTTTCGATACCCGTGGTGAGCAGAGCACAGATAGCCCTTTATTTAGCTTTTTGCTTGATAAAAAACAATAACAAGCAATTAATTACATTAACATGTTATGTTGGTTACTTCACTTTGTGGCTGCCATTCCATAAGAGACACAAGTGTTGATTTTACATTAATTACATTAACATGTTATGTTGGTTACCCTACTTTGTGGCTGCCATTCCATAAGAGACACAAGGGTTGATTTTACATCAATTACATTAACATGTTATGTTGGTTACTTCACTTTGTGGCTGCCATTCCATAAGAGACACAAGGGTTGATTTTACATCAATTACATTAACATGTTATGTTGGTTACTTCAATTAATGGCTTCCATTCCACAAGAAACACAAATGTTGAATTTATATAAGTCATATTAACATTTTATATTGATTACTTCACTTTGTAGCTTAGTTCCATGTTTAGGTTATGTATGTTATTTTGTTAAATTTTCACTCGGTTACTTTGTTTCCCTGATAAGCAAACCATTATGTATTATTTGAAAACAATAAAAGTTTCAATACCACACTGTCAACTAATGCGTTATTAGAATGTTTATTTTTAAAAGACATACCTGATATGTTTATATGTTATGTAAAGAAGATCGGTGCTTCAGAGTTTCTCAGTCAGGTAATTCGTTATTTTTTCATTACCCTCGCCCTGGTAGGGTATTCCAATCAGGTCCGTGTGTGTGTTTGTGTTTCCGCGAGTGTATCTCGAAAACTAATATATCGATGTACTCGAAAATGTAACACAATATGGGAAGTCAGTATGGGGCAGTCCTCCAAACCCGGATCCGGATTCTGGATCACTTTGAAGCATTCTTATAATGGGGAGATAGGGTATTTTCGCGGTTCTGGGGTTAATAACTCTGTAAAGTGTTATCGTATTTGTACCAAATTTCATGTGCACATTAATGTTGAGACTCCTCGTCACATTACAAAAATATGATCCGGATCGTTGAGCATTCTGGATCTGAGAAGGATTTTCTGAGTTTTCGAATGTGAAATTTTGCGTTATCCAATATAAACGCATACAATCTTTCTAAATTATCTTGTTAGTTCTCTATAGCCAAACGTCTTGTGTAAATAGAACATATATGTTTCTAAATGTTGTAATGGTAGGGGATTAAACGCTTTTAGAATACTTAAACATAATTATTTAAACATATTTGTCTTACTGAATGATGTGAAGTTATCAAAAAGAATTATCTTTGTCAAACTAGTTTAATTCGTTGCTTTAAAAAATGACCTTTAACAGTATTAATGTTAATTTCAACCACCTGACAGATCTGTAGCCTCATTAGTTATTCAAGTCGCTTACATGTTAGTTAGTAAAGACAACCTGCCTTTTTTTGACTGTTGGGAACACTTTAACAAAATCGCTTATTAAGATTTCCCCTACAGCTAATATAACTTAGCAATATCAGTTAGAATCAGTGGGTTAAAGTAATAAAAGACAGTAACAAGACTGCGGTATTCGTTAGAATAGAAACGTGTAGCTTTATGGTTATTTAGACAACATACTAACTTGCGATTGCTACCTTCTTATTACAAAAACGACGTAAACGTGGTAGAACTGCACTTGTGGTAAGAGTAAGGCATTGTTTAGAACGTATCTATTCCTTATATATATATAACATATACTAGCGAAAGTACCCTGGTTTATTAGGTTGATATATTCTAGATGACTACGTTATAGATAATTATAGGTGGCACTATACATCACGTTATCTTAATAGTGTGTGTCACGTCATGTCACGCTTGATTTTTTTTTTTTTTTCTTAAACTTAAATCATTTCTGAATGAAAGTATTCTCTGTTATATCACCAACGTTTTTAATATAAAAACACTTTAATCAACGGAGACTCTAAATTAAGACATCAACAAATATTTTTTTTCCAGTTTTGTTGTCTTTACATTTCATTTTATACTTTCAGCACATAGACTAACAACAATATTAGGTTATACTTTTGTCATTAACAATGCGTTCCAACATGACAAAAAAGCCATGGCACTGTCTTTTTTGTATATTACAGGTTGCAGTATAAGGAACCACTTTTTTTCTATGTGGTTCTTCGCTGGCTTGCCTCGTTAAAAATATGCGCACGCGCGCGCGGATAAGATAATTAATAATAGCTAGGTGCACACCCTCAGGTTCCACTTAGTATGGGTGTAAAATTTTAGGTTTCTAGATTTAGGTTCTAGTTTACTACTTTCCTGTTGAAGCTATGGCGGGCACATTTCTTTTCTATGGGGTTTTTCTCATAAAATGAAGCGCACACATATGCACGCAGATAAGTAATAGTACTAAGAAGCAAACCCGCATTGGTCCACTTAGTATGAGTGCAAAATTTCAGGTTTCTAGGTTATTTCCTTCTTGGAGCTATGGCGGTCACAGATATACAGACACACATAAACTGGGTCCATTTAGTATAGGTGCCAAATTTCATGTTTCTGCGTTATTTCGTCTTGGGACTATGGCGGTTACACATACACCGGCACGCACATGTGCACGCGTACGCACGTGCGTGTCTGTCTGTGATTTCTATTTGTAATATGAAAAACTGCTTTTTTCTATGTGGTTTTTCACTAGCTTATCTCATTAAGATAAGTAATAATATCTCGGTGCATACCACGGTAGTGGTTCATAATAGGGATCGCCAATTTGTTCTTATTTATTATTGTTTAATATTGTTCCGCCAGCCTAAAGCAAAAATGACTGTGAGTATTGTAATAACACCTAGGCAATATTACTAAACGCATCATTGCACATTGTGTTGGGTAGTTTCAAGTTTATTTGACTACCTAGCAAATAACAGCGGCTGTATAACTGGTGACATACAATCGTTTTAATGTAGTCTGTGGTTTATATGGAGCCTCATAATCTACTACATGTACACGATCATTAACTTATTGTTATAACTGTATTGATGTCGCGTATCATTTGCTTATGTATAGTGTGTAGATCTGTGATCTGTGTAGATTTGTGCAAAAATTATAAAACAAAACTTTTCACAGTTTATCTCTTTCTTTCTTTTGTTTTGGATGGGGGGGGGTGTTCTTAAGGTGAAGTTAAAAATCGAATCGCTAGCATCGACACCAAATGAATGAAGGATATAGCGATGAAACTGGTAAAGTGAGAATGTCTTAATTTAACATTTATGCTCTATACTGCATCCCGTCCACGAGCTCGTGAATCACCTTTATCTTACCCGTTTTTATTAAACGAAAAATTGGGGACTACAATAAAACGATATTTATTTCCTGAATTTGATTTTCTAAAAAATAAAATGGCAATATCATTATTCCCTTTTTGTGATAAGTTCATTTTTAAAACATTATAAATCATCACTCTTCTGAAAAGTTGGGATTTTTTATTCTGATGGTTCAATACTGTTTTCATTTAATCCTGTTAAACAGCGTGAACAATTCTACATTTCGCCAATCTGTGGAGCTAGGATTTCCTTTTTCATAGATTGACAGCTTCTCCTTCTTTGTATTTGTACTACATCTTGGGGTAATTGCTGGAATTAATTCCACACATTCGTCGGAAATGTACGTGATACTGTTGAGCCAAGAAGTTGACCGGTCGTATGCTTTCCTAAGACTAAGTTATCTAGTGACGTTTAAGTGTGATTTTATGGTCACAGTCAGGTGTGATGCTCATATGGGCAATATAATTCACTGCATACTGAATTAGTAGAAACTTACGCTTACCTTTCTTCTCACGTTTTATAGAAATCTGATGTAAAATTTACTGGAAGTTTTGCATTTCAATACGACTGAAGTAGCACTGTACGATCATTATCACGCAAGTAAAAATCCTATACGAAAAGACTTTTGAAATTCTTCAAAATCTGTATATTCTTAGTTCTTATAAGGTTGTTGTTATATCGTAACAAACCGATCCACTGACTAACATTCACAGAAATTTATTGTAGTATTAATGATCAAATTATATAATATGGAGATTGTAGTCTTAAATTGGGGCACAATTATCAAATTTGAAATAAATAAACTTAGTATTCAGAAAATTGTTTAATTTCAAAGTCTAAGTTCAAGGGAGGTCTAATTCAATCTACACTTTGATCAACGTGTGTTAGTGGGTTATACTAGTTTCGCAGAATTCCACTTCTCATCAGTAACACTGAACACAAGTCAACCAAAGAGAGATAAGCTGGACCTATATCATCAAGGTTACTGATAAGGAGTGGAATTCTCCGAAACTAGTATAATCCAATAACACACGTTGATCAATGTGAACTGAATAGTGGCCAATGACACTTTTTCTTCACAATGTGTATCAAGTGTATCATAGTGAGTATAAGCACGTTCACACCAACAGTATGTTTGATATCAAATCTGTGTCTTATGAGACTAGTTGCTCTGGAGGAGTTAGTATAGATTATTTTAATTAAGTCTCATAATCAGTTATTTTAAAGTTTCTACACATATTTGTATAAATCTTGGGATTTTTCTTTCAACTTACAAAGTCTTCAAGCTAACTAAAATTATATATATATATGTGCAAAATAAAGCAAAATCTAGAAATACAAGCCTTTCAACTTTGTACCAGATACTACAAACTACTAACATTATGCACTACACAAATATTAAGACCAGGACCATATTTGCAATTATAAAAAAATGTTCAGCCATTAAATGCGTGCCTTTTTCTTTGTCAGTATCTGAAAGGATATTATTTAAATAATAAATTGGTCCAAAAGAAGGACAAAGAAGAATGGTGTCGTTAATATCCCATAAAAAACAAAATTTATAGCAGCATTGTAGGCATTCTTCAAGCCCTTATTGTACAGTAGGAAATCTAGTAATTTAATACAAATTAAAAAATATATGTTTGACCTATTTTTCTGCTCTTTTTCTCAAAACACGTTTTTGCCACCAGGAAATAGTATAGTTTGTTTGTTTTTAGCGAAAATATACACTATAATCTATTTGCGCCGTGTTCATTGCGAGGAATCGAACCTCGGACTTTAGCGTGTAAGTTTATAAACTTACTGCTGGCACACCGAAGAACAAATAGCAAACAACAAAAAAAAACACTAAATCCTGCCCAAGTACTAAAACAATATGCAAGATGCTTCAAAACATATCAGGTGTGTAGTAATAAATTGATTTAATTATTGAATGTTAGTTATGTTAATTATTATATGTTAGTTATGTTAATTATTATATGTTAGTTTACAGTTATAATTTGTCATTATAGACCATTACACTTTTAAACGTCATATGTTAGTTTACAGTTATAATTTGTTATAATTTATCATTATAGACCATTACACTTTTAAACGTCATATGTTAGTTTACAGTT
>NW_013666267.1:43240-51922 GCF_000517525.1 Limulus polyphemus
TACACTTTTAAACGTCATATGTTAGTTTACAGTTATAATTTGTTATAATTTATCATTATAGACCATTACACTTTTAAACGTCATATGTTAGTTTACAGTTATAATTTGTTATAATTTATCATTATAGACCATTACACTTTTAATAGCAGATGCTAGTTTACAGCTATAATTTTGTTACTATATGTCAACACAATCTTTAATGGCATGTGTTAGTTACAATTATAATTTTACGTTTTACCATTATCACTTATCAAACTTTTTAATAGCGTGTTAAGTTACAGTTTCAGTTTTATGTTTTACCATTATAATTTGTCAAAATTTTTTAAATAACATGTGCTAGCTTACAGTTTCAATTTTACGTTTTACTATTATATAGCTTATCAAATTTTTTAATAACATGTGCTAGCTTACAGTTTCAATTTTACGATTTACTATTATATAGCTTATCAAATTTTTTAATAACATGTACTAGTTTACAGTTTCAATTTTACAATTTACTATTATATAGCTTATCAAACTTTTTAATAACATGTGCTAGTTTACAGTTTTAATTTATATTATTTTCAGCCATCATACTTTCAGTAATAGGCAAAATTTTGTTACATTTTTGTCGTTAAAGCTAAGCTTTAACTTTTGTTTTTGTTTTTGTTTACATCAAGTATTGGCGTCCAAAAGCCATTTTGTTAAGTGTTCAGCGACTAATGGCCACCACAGTTTTACACAATAACAGCAGTTTTTACAGAAAGAGTTCTGTTAACCGTTCATGCTATGAACGACAAGCGTTAGTTCGCACCGTGCTTTTCTAAGTACTTAGTGGCTTATGCTTTACACTGTCACCTAAAGAGGGATGCTAGGTAGTGATAATTCCAACTGACTGCGTCAGCATCGATTCAGTAATGGCGCTTGACTCTCGATAATAACCATCGAAATTATAGTAATATTGCTCTGATCATTCAGTTTCGAGTATTGACTTTAACTGAACTTAATGATTTCAGATCGGGAAAGCAATGTAGGATAATCAGCAGACTAGTCTCCATTCTAAGTCACTTTTCTCTCAGACTTCTCTCATTCACCGCCATGTTTATAGATTAACAGCTCTCTTAGAACCAGGTCTAAGTTTAAATACACGAGAAAAAAATCGAAACTTTAAAAGTTAACGACACAAAGTGGAATGTGTTTATCTTGGATGGTATTGTTAAGTTATTTTTTCAAGTTAACAACACACAAAACGAACTGTGTTGACCCTGACTGGTAGTATTAGGATATTGTTTAAAGTTAACGACACAAAGTGGAATGTGTTTATCTTGACTGTTATAATTAAAACTAAGATATTGTTGGTCTATTATACTTGAAAACAATGAAGTTAAGAAAATAAATACGACTCATAGTAGGTATCTAAATCTTTCGCTGCCACTCCTCCACCCCACCAGAGCACTTCATAAAAGCTTGGAATTTTGTATCACCATGAAGAAAGGATTTCCCCTTTAAACTTCCCAACAATATCCTGACAATTCAGATCACGATAATCATGTTCCCGTCAGTGAAGCTGACTTTTAACATTATCCTAACAATGACATTTCATATGATTACAATACGGTTAATAATCTTGACGTTTTACAGTATCATAATAATAAAAGGTAAAATAAGCACTGTCCAGTTGATTGATTACATTAAAATTTTACAGTATAAATCAAAATGAGCACAGTCCGGTTAGTGACAATTTCCAATTTGCAATTTCATATAATATAACTAAAAACAACGACAATCCAATTAATGACGTCAACATTTTATAATATCACAAGCTGAGGTGGGTGCTAAGATAAATAACACAAACATCCTAACCTTCACACAACTTATTAGCTGTGGCATAGCGGCTCATAGAATGGCTCTGAGTTTTTCAAGTACAAACATTTAGCTCATAGCTCCGTCATCTCTTGACCGATTTGAGATCTAATTACAGTTTTGGACTCAGGAGGTCAAACCCTTTCGATTGATGTATTTGACCACGCCCAAGGTCTTATAATAAGAGACTAAGCAATTTAAGGGTAGGATGGTAGAGATCCTGATGAGTAATGATATGGAATCGGATATACTCACGCCACAAGGTTGGTATTACTGGCGCACAAAAATATAACTAATAAAAAGGAAAAAAAAGGTCATTTACAAAACTCATTTACTCTAATCCTGCTTGAAAGAATTTCAAATTCAAGTGCCACAGCTATTGAGGATTTCCTCTTGTATATAACATAACATATTATTACTAATAATTTGTATAAGCTTTAAGAGCACACTATATATATATACTTAAATCATGATATACACTGTGTGATGGTCAGGGTATTTTGTAGGAAGAGGTAGCGGCGATAGGGATGCTTTCTGTTACTGATTAATTGACGGTCATTGGCTGCAGGAGTGTCTTACGGGCCGAAGTTGTAAGGTCAGGGGTCAAAGTAGGAAGTGGGTATAACTAAAGAAACGGCTCCCCATATCATCCTTTTGGTGGCTGTTGGAGTAGAAACTTCATCTGAGTTTATGTATTATTGCTAGCGCACTCTCTGAGATATATAACACGTTTGTAAGCCCTACATCACACTGTGTGTGTGTATGTCGTGTTATAGAAAATTTAATAAAAAGTTCTTTTTTTTTAGTGTAAGGACGTGACGCCATCTATGAATTTAATTAACATTAATTTACGTCAAAGAAAATAAATGCTCAATAATAGCGATACTAGGGGTTGTTAACCATCCATTAACATGCCCCTTGTTCCAAACTCCCACAAAGTTTGTTTAAAATTGGCTCAGCGACCTAGGAGTATTTAGGAAACGGACAAACAAAACAGAAATACAGATTTTTGTACTTTATATCTAAAGATAACAATACAACTCAAAATAAACAAAATCCAGTTAGTGGCGTTAATAATTTACAATATCATAATAATATAACTCAAAATTAACAAAATCCAGTTAGTGACGTTAATATTTTACAATATCATAATAATATAACTCAAAATTAACACAATTTGTGACGCTAACATTTATATAATACAACTCAAGGTAAGGACACTCTGATATGTGATGTTAACAAAAACTAAATAAATACACTCTCTTGAGTTAATTTAACAGTCTAATTACGTTAGCAGACAGCACATTGTTGTCTTTGATTTCTTTACAAATTACCCTCAAACCCAAGGATAGACGGGCACAATGATTAATGAAACCAAATATAAATCAGACTTGAGGTGATTTCCTGTTGCCTTCCTAAACGGATGAAGTTTATTGTTCGACATAGCCAGGTCAACAAACAGAGTGAATGTATTGTCGCGGCAAAGGGACACCAGCCCTTCAGATTTACAGCCCGCATCCTAACCATTTGGCCACACTCGGGCCGTTGTTGAACTACATTAAATAATACCTTGAATATTTTGGAAGATCACCTTAAATAGAAAAAAAAAACATCTTGTTCTTCAGTTTGCAACTGAAAATATTCAGTATAAATCTGGGTAAGGTTTCCATCCTTACCAGTCAGGGTAACAAGTAATATCGGAATTACCATTAGTATTTAGAAAAGCCATTCTCTAGTGCGTAGAGTTAGAAACTAACAATAGAATAACTAGCATCAGAGTGAACATTCCTCGTATGTGGTTTTAATGGGTGCTAGTGCTAGTCATGATAATTATGATCATTAATAATATAATACTACCAGCGATATAATTTTCACTTTTAATTTTAATGATATTCGCGATATTGTTAGTTAGAGTAAAAACTTCCCTATGTGTACTGTTAATAACTAACACTAGTACGAATATGTCAACATTCCCTAGCTCGTAGTATTAATAATCAACAATAACATGACTAACACTAGAACCTAGAGTAAACACTTCACCGTGTGTATTTTTAATAACTAACAATAACATGACTAGTACTAGCACCCAGGGTAAACACTCCCTCACTAGAAGTGTCAATAACCGACTACACCATGACTGTCACTAGAACCTAGGATGAACACTACCTCGTGTATTGCAAAGGCGTCGGAAATAGGGGTGCTGTAGCACCCCACTTTTCCATATTTGACTTATATAACAACTGTAAGTTAATTTTTGATATTAATTTTCTGGGGGGATATGCCCAAGACCCCCCCCCCTAGATTGAGCTGCTTTTATCAACTCCTTATACTTTCGAGTTCTCATTATAAGTTCTGTATATTTAGCCAAGCAGCCCTTTCTACACCACTGTGTTGTGTAAATAACTAACACTACCATGACTATCACCAGCGTTTAGAGTGAATACTCCTTCTTAGTAACTACATATATTATGAATATCGCTAATATGCTGAGTTAACTGTAACATTATTTTGACCTAAGAAATAATACATGATTAAATACTAATAGTCTGGTTTTACACTGTTTGTGTACAATGACAAAACGACATCTCTTCAATTTAAAACTATATGTGAATATATATCGTCTCTGCTTTCTGATAAACCCTTGAAGATATTATGAGTTGTTTCGCTACATTAGAGCCAACGTTGTACTCAGAGAATGCATGTATTTCAGAGGGGAAAAAACATATATTTAATGGATTTCCCAAATTTA
This sequence comes from Limulus polyphemus, assembly GCF_000517525.1. Lineage (NCBI taxonomy): Eukaryota > Metazoa > Arthropoda > Merostomata > Xiphosura > Limulidae > Limulus > Limulus polyphemus. The sequence continues at coordinate 47,832 of NW_013666267.1, forward strand.
TCTTCCCTTATCAAAAAACACATGGTTTGGTAATCTCCACTGACTGCCGTAATTTAAGACTCAAACTATGAAATTAATCAAGGAATTGTTACTTCGCTAAAGTGTTCATTAATTTGATAACCAATAAGTTAAAGGATTATGTGCCTTCGCTGGAATTGAATCTCTCTTCGTTACTTAAATAATTAATTTTTAATCCTATATTATAGTTGTTGTAAGTTCGATAGCAAAACAGTATCTATAAAGATAAGTACAAGTTTCCAGATTTCTTAATGTGACAAACTTGAGTGAAATGCATAGAAACAGTACTCGTTAATTGTAACGGTTCATATTAACTGGCAGTTACTCTTGACTTAATAACTGCTAAAGATGGTGTATCTCGACCGCCGCCCCTCCACGCGTACTGTTTCACTGCCTTGTCTCGTTCAGAATCATTCCAATCCGACAACGGTGTTACAACGCCCTAGTTAATGAAAGCTAGACCTAAGGTTCCTCATATTAATTAAGAAAGTTTCACGTTGTTTAGCTTTCACTTGCATATTCATCAGTATAATGAGGACATTTAGAACATGTAATCTCGTATATCTCAAGAAAGTTTAAATAAGAAAAAAGAATGAAGTCACGTGAAGTTAGTTGACCGGGTTATTAAATGTTTCATTATTTCAAAAAAAAAGTTTAATAATATTTCATTAGCTTAAGTGTGACGTAAGAAAACACCTATTTTTATGTTAGATTTGTTTGTAATTAAGCACAAAGTCCACAGACATACCGCTGTGCCACTAGGGGCACAGGCTTTATGTTACAATTTTTGATATATTTCTATTTCCTCCTAGATCAAAAAATGAAAATAATAATTAAGTATCACAAGTTTCGAAACGCATTGAATGGATAACGAATAAAATTTTATTACAGGTATAACATAAGTATTACAAGTTTCGAAATGCATTGAATGGATAACGAATAAAACTTTATTACAGGTATAACATAACTATTACAAGTTTCGAAACGCATTGAATGGATAACGAATAAAACTTTATTACAGGTATAACAAATACGGAAATTAAAAGATTTTGTGAATAGCGCTCTTAAACTCACTCGCATTTTGCACAAATGGGGTTTCTCATTGTGCATGCCTGGCATAGCCTGGTGGTTAGGACATTCGACTCACAATCTGAGGGTCGCGCATTCGAACCTAATTTCCTAATATGCTCTCCCTTTCAGCCATTCGGGAGTTATGATATGACGGTCTATCTTAATATTCGTTAGTAAAGAGTAACTCATGATTTGGCGGTGGGTGGTGTTGAGTAGCTGTCTTCCTTCTAGTCTACCACTTAAAAATTAGGGACGGCTAGCGCAGATAGCCCTCGAGTAGCTTTGCGCGAAATTAAAAACAAACAAACAGATAAAACTCATTATGTAAATTAAAAACGAAATTCATTCAATACCCTGAGAAAATAAACAATATTCCGGCTACAGATAATGGGTTTAGAAGTTTTACAGTGTGTAACAACCTTTTAAAATAAACAATATTCCGGGTAAAGGTTATGGGTTTAGAAGTTTTACAGTTTGTAACAACCTTTTAAAATAAACAATATTCTGGCTACAGGTTATGGGTTTAGAAGTTTTACAGTGTGTAACAACCTTTTAAAATAAACAATATTCCAGGTAAAGGTTATGGGTTTAGAAGTTTTACAGTGTGTAACAACCTTTTAAAATAAACAATATTCTGGCTACAGGTTATGGGTTTAGAAGTTTTACAGTGTGTAACAACCTTTTAAAATAAACAATATTCCAGGTAAAGGTTATGGGTTTAGAAGTTTTACAGTGTGTAACAACCTTTTAAAATAAACAATATTCCGGGTAAAGGTTATGGATTTAGAAGTTTTACAGTGTGTAACAACCTTTTAAAAACTTTCACGTCTATTTCCTTGGACTGTTGTTTAGGGCAATGGTAAGCAGCTTTAATGTACTGACCACCATTAGTTTAAGTTATTATTATACTTAGTTAATATTAGCTAAATAACAGTTATTTTATATTTTGACATTAAGGCCTTAGTTTAGTTAAATTTGTTTTTACGATAAATTTCTTTGTCATTTTAACGTTTCGTGTATCTTTCCTAACTACGTATTATTATTTTTATATAATTTTCGTCTTTCTTGAAGCTGTCGTGTTTCTTTTTTGGCTAATGGAACATTATTTATTACATCCTGTAGCCGGTTCTATGTGTTTGTTACAGGTGATAGTTAGATAAGACTGATGATAAAAGTTTTTAGACACACTACATATTAGGCTTGGAGTGTTATTTTCTTCTTATTACATTTAACTGTTATATTATAATGACCAGTTCAGATATTATTTTATATTTTATTTATTATTCTGTATCTTCATAAACATTCGTGTTTCGTTATACTGCGGGAGAGTTACTGCTACTGACTCTACATGATTTAAACTGTAACATATGTCTTGAATTGTCACAAAAGTGACTCACCTCTGACTTATACAGTAAGAGTGACTTAATAAGTTTCCTTGATCAAGAGACGTACTAGAAAAAGCAAAATTACAATTTTCAAAGAAATGTACTTTTACTACAAGTATCTGTGTATTCTCTAAGTAAAGTATACCATATTGTTTGTTTATTGTTGCTTGAATTAACACTATTAGTTATGCTAGTTAATTTATCGAATGTCATTACTTTTATTTTGTTTTATTGTTTATTATTATATTTTTATTGCTAAAAACTGTTTTGCATTGTTAGCTTAAAATGTGTACTTAGGAATAATCCCAATTTTTTAAGCTAGTCAAACCTAGTGAGATATTATTGGGATTGCGGCCGAAAATATCGTTAACAGCGAGAGTACTCAGCTGATAAAGTAATTCATTCTAATCTTTATAAGTAGAAACGTAAGAAAAGTATATCTAATTAGCTATGCTCATGGACAAGTTGATTTTTAGTTTCGTTCTAAGTACATAGCTTACTCCGATTAGAAGTAATTATTATATAATAACAAATGTACAACGTTTCGACAATGTTGGTACCTGACGATGACAAAACCTTGTCGAAACGTTGTACATTTGTTAATATGTTAAACTTGTAATAAAATTTTCTTCGTTAACAGTTCCAGCCGTCTCCAAATTTTATAGTCTCAAAGTGAGTCCCTTGTCATCAAAAGTCTTACAAGATAACTTTGATCTTGAAACCTCTCTCCCTTACATATATTTTTTGTAAGTTACAAATATATTTAAGGTAACTTTCATTTTCTCTTTTCGATATAGTCCGTGTAAAATCAGTAAACAATTCTGTGAGAATGCACCTTTAAAATGCTTCCTGTAATTTGTTTTGTTTTGGTAACAGTATAGATTTGTCGTTTGGTGTGTTCTTTAGCGCAAAGCTATTCAATGGGATATATTTGCGCTAAAAACAACACTGACACCAAACAAACCTTAAAGTTATGTACTAACTCTTTTTCTCAGACTTAGAGCTCTGAATGTGTTTAGAAACACGATTACGTTAATCACAGTGAACGCTGTACAATACTCGAACCCTGACGTTACTGAAGTATATCGTGGTTTATATGTAATCGAAGTCGGTTCATAAGCTTGTTTGTTTGAAGTTACACAATGGGCTATCTGTGCTCTGCCCACCACGGGTATCGAAACCGGTTTCTAGCGTAGTAAGTCCGCAGACATACTGCTGTGCCACTGGGGGGGGGGCGGTTCATAAGCTTGTTTGTTTGTTTGAAGTTACACAATGGGCTATCTGTGCTCTGCCCACCACGGGTATCGAAACCGGTTTCTAGCGTAGTAAGTCCGCAGACATACCGCTGTGCCACTGGGGGGGGGCGGTTCATAAGCACATGATGCTACATGATGCTTTTCACACAGCGCAATGTTGATGGAATCTGTCTCTGTAGAATACAGGAAATGATTTTAAAAGGCACCAGCTTTATCCATCTATACAGGAAATGATTTTAAAAGGCACCAGCTTTATCCACCTATCAGGAAATGATTTTAAAAGGCACCAGCTTTATCCACCTATCAGGAAATGATTTTAAAAGGCACCAGCTTTATCCACCTATCAGGAAATGATTTTAAA